>NW_028250834.1:0-52558 GCF_964263255.1 Lissotriton vulgaris | reverse complement strand
GTCTTCTTCAGGAAGTTTATTAGCTGTATTCCCCAGAATTACTATGATTTAAAGTTTAAAAGAGAGATAAGTCTCATCATTAGATATAAAAATATTACACAAAAATCATACATAAGGCTTAATCCATCTGCTACCCAATAGTTTTTTGAAAGTTCTTACTACTGCACAAAACAATATAACACCTCTCATTGACAGTTACATAAAGAACATTACATCACATATAAAGAGACATATCATTGCTGTTCATCCATTATTTTAAGTTCCTCACTTTTTTAATAGTACTCACATATGCCCATGACATAGTATTATTTTCCCAAACCACAATGTTATTTGAGTAGTTTTGCCATACAATAATCATATCAGAGTAAACATTCACATTTAGAACATAAGTACTCTCTGTTGCCATATTTAACAACATTTTTTGCAAAATGGTGATTGAGGTTCCAAAAATGGCTTAAGTTGTTTCTACCCTGTGATGAATATTCACTAGTTTTTCTAGGTAGTACCCCCAATATCTCCTACTCGTGATAATACTAACCTTTTAAGGGGGTGTCATTCACTCCTGTTGGTTAAAAGGGGAAAGTTTTCTCTTTTCAATGCCGTATATACGTGCAAAACTGAAAAAAATGTATAAAAATATATACATTTTAGGGAGCCTTCATATACGCAGTTGTCTCTCTCTAAAGATGACTAGCCAATATGCCCGCTCCCTCGATAAGTGCTCATAAAATTAGAGCTAGAAAGACAAACAATCTACTGGTTCTGCCGCAGATACATTTAGTTTAGAGGGTACCTAGATCAGATACTCACATGCGATAGTTATTATACTCCTCTTAATAATCAGCGCTCATATTCATTCGAGCGGATACCAAGGGTCTGTTCTTCCTAGTAGATTTTAAAAAAAGAACCAGTGTGTCACCGTTTGGGTTCTTTTTTACTTAACATGAAACCAACTTATACTCGATATTCTACTTACGAAAAGCAGTCTAGCAATCTTGTGATCACGCGGTAGTAGGGTTGTTGAATTTGAAATCATCCAGGAACAATGGAAATACTGCAGATAAAGCAGAACGGGACACGTTAAGTTCCCATGCTTCCTTCACGTTAAGCATACGATATTAAAGCCAAGCTAGTACTTACATAAGATAATCTTTGCGCCAACTCAACTGAACTGGGGCTGCCTCCGTCTCCCATACAGTGGTGGCTATTGCTTCTGTAATAGTTAAAGAGCGAAAAAACGCCTTGGTATACGAGTATGGAAATAATTATGTGGGCTGAACAAAGTACCTACACTACGCGCTATCACATACCTTTAGAAATGAAACTCCAAGCTTCCCGCGTGTCTTCTCCGTGCAGAGCTTTCCTGTAATTGACATGGCAAACGTACACGCCGTTTAAATACTTTCACCTGGCGTCTTGATGCGGAAGTGAAAGTTCGACCCCAGGAGTTTAAGCATGGGCATCGAAAGAAGCTACCGATACGCCGTGAAGGCTTGCCGAAAAATAATCGCCTCAGTTGCGATAAAAACTATACGGAACGTAATTAGTATGGATAATCGTTAATAGCGCAATAGGCATTATAACTTCCTCGTTTCAATGATTATTTTCGGAATGTCGCTTTTGTTTATATTAAAAGGACCGCGCCTGCGCATTCGCGCGTTCCTTGTTTACACCAACGCGTGAATGTATACGTACCGGCTATTAACCTATCGATGCCATAGGCATGTACATGAAGTGATAAAATAAGTGGGCAAGCCAGCATAATGAAGGTACCCACTCATTCTCTCGAACTTCAGTCGGCATATAAGTGTGTATAATGTCTCTGTAATTAATTATTGTGATACAAGGGTATAGATCTTATTGGTAGTTACCAAATATGCCTGTATTATATATGCACATCTAGCAACCCGGTATCTATCAGCCTATCCTTAGTGCCATCTTATGGATATCAATATGCTAAGTAGACGCAGGTATATGCTATCTTATGGTTGTCAATGTGCAATATAGAACGAAGATTTATACACTATCTAATGGATCAGTATTTAATATTATAGGCATAGGGTGCTACTCTAAATTAGTCCATAGGTAAGTACCCTCTGTCCTGACTCTTAGGCTGCAATATCGATTAACAAAATAAAAACGGGACCCCTGATGGTCACCCAATCAGCCTATCCCATTCTTCCCGGGAATTGAGTCCATTTCTTACCGTGTCAAAGTAAGAAATGTACCACTGTTCTCTTTGTTTACGTTTGCTTGTGATGTTCCCGCCTCTCTTTCCTATTTTCACTCTTTCCAATATAAACCACTTGAAATCACAGAACCAGTAGATTGTTTGTCTTTCTAGCTCTAATTTTATGAGCACTTATCGAGGGAGCGGGCATATTGGCTAGTCATCTTTAGAGAGAGACAACTGCGTATATGAAGGCTCCCTAAAATGTATATATTTTTATACATTTTTTTCAGTTTTGCACGTATATACGGCATTGAAAAGAGAAAACTTTCCCCTTTTAACCAACAGGAGTGAATGACACCCCCTTAAAAGGTTAGTATTATCACAAGTAGGAGATATTGGGGGTACTACCTAGAAAAACTAGTGAATATTCATCACAGGGTAGAAACAACTTAAGCCATTTTTGGAACCTCAATCACCATTTTGCAAAAAATGTTGTTAAATATGGCAACAGAGAGTACTTATGTTCTAAATGTGAATGTTTACTCTGATATGATTATTGTATGGCAAAACTACTCAAATAACATTGTGGTTTGGGAAAATAATACTATGTCATGGGCATATGTGAGTACTATTAAAAAAGTGAGGAACTTAAAATAATGGATGAACAGCAATGATATGTCTCTTTATATGTGATGTAATGTTCTTTATGTAACTGTCAATGAGAGGTGTTATATTGTTTTGTGCAGTAGTAAGAACTTTCAAAAAACTATTGGGTAGCAGATGGATTAAGCCTTATGTATGATTTTTGTGTAATATTTTTATATCTAATGATGAGACTTATCTCTCTTTTAAACTTTAAATCATAGTAATTCTGGGGAATACAGCTAATAAACTTCCTGAAGAAGACGGCTACAATTTCTCTGGTCCGTCGAAACGCGTTGAGAATTGGGGGAGAGAACTCATATCACCAACTAAGGACTATTCTGACTGCTGCTGAATATAACCTTATTGAGTTCCTCCTTCTATTATACTTTAGGAACCTGTGTGATTAACTGTGATGATTTTTTGTTCCCTATATTGACTGTGTTCCCTTGATTTTACCATTACTATTTGTTTAGTTTTTAATTAGATTTTAATAAATTTATACATTTGGTAATTTATTTGTTGTTTCATAGTTTTGGTTTCTACTGCACTATTAAGTTTGCCTGTATTGTTGGTTGTCATTTATGTTGTTTTGATTAATGTGGCCAGAGGGAATTTCTTATTTGACAAAGTCAATAGTTGGTACCCCATCCCTTTGGTAGAGGGTCCCTCTCTCTTTTATTAGAGATCTAGTGCACAGTCCCTGGTGGATTGGAGAGCTTTGTGTCCATAAGACTTCATTTGTGTATATTATTACTAGTGTGATGGATCAAATTAAGACCTTTGGGTTTAGTGATGACCAACTACACCGGATCATGAGTACAAAAAGAGGAAATAAAATCACCTTAGTGTCAGGCAAGGGTGAAAATTGGGGTAAATTACTAAACCTCAAAAAGAAGCTAATCCGCACTGAAGCACATGCGGATTTCCTAGCCGAATATGTAAAATCGGGCATTATTCCGATCGGCTTACAGGTACGCAATGAACCTGGTCTATTCACAGAGAACAAGAAGTTTTTAGAAACATGGACACTGATCTCTAACAGGTGTAGTAGAGATTGGATGCTCCTCATTATAGAAACTGCCCAAGGACTCATCATACTGGAGCAGGAAGAGATAGAAAAATTAGAGACAGAGCTAAAAGGGTGTCCAGCGCTAGAGGAAGCAAAAAAGAAACTAGCTGAGATTAACAGAGATGTTGAGGGATATAGTGAATATTTGATAAATAAAAAGACAAATAAATTGAAAAAAGACATAGAACGCTTCTCTGTTGAGAATGTTTATCCCTTTCTCAGAGAAAATTATTATCAAACTAAGAATGATGGAAATTGGGATAGACCATACACATACCAGACCTACTCCAGAGGTGGCAATAGACGTGTCACATTTTCGGAAACTTCAGGTTCCGGTAGTGAGGAGGAGGATGTTAATACTAATGAAACCGGCAGAAATGTCCGAGACCAGGAAGATTTTTTAGAATCCCGCCCAAGGAGAACCCAGAGATTCAATGGGAACCGAGGGCGAGGACAGTTCAATGGGAATCAAGGACAGGGACGCGGACAATTCAACCGGAACAACTCCCAATACAACCGAGCACCTCAACAACAGGAATACATGAGCACACGGAACAAGCAATACTGGAGACCTGCAAACTACCAGTAATAAATTTATCTAGCAGGGATTTGAGTAATACAGAACTCAACATTTTAAGTAAAGGCTTTAGCTTTGTCCCAACTACCACTATAGACAGATTCCAATTAGAGAAAGACCTGAAGGCCTTTTTTAGAAAGATAAGACTGAGGCGCTTCTTTGAGAATAGAGAGAGTAGGGTCACGGAGAACATCACGGGATTCAAACCCAAATCCACCTTTACACCAACCGTAGGGATGGTAGGAAAGAACATTGAAGCCTTCGAGATAGCAGTAGAGAGTGGAGTCTTTAAAATTCTAGACAAAGAAAAGAAAATACCCTCATATAACACGTCTAAGGCTGAGAAGGAGGCACTAGACAAACTCAAGAATGACAACTCAATAACGGTGAAACCAGCCGATAAAGGCGGGGGAGTTGTCATCTTTGATACTCCTGATTACGAAAAGAGAATCAGGAAGATGCTTGAGGTGAAGGAGCATTATGCTCCTACCAATGTTTCATGCCTGTTAGGAATTTCTAGGGAATGTCTACAGCTACTAAGCAACGCAAGAGATGAGGGCTATATTAGCGAAGAGGAATTTAAATTTTTAAATAATACCGAACCTAAAACTCCAGCTATATATGGCCTACCTAAGGTTCATAAGCATAAATTAGATCCGCCTATGCGGCCCATTGTTAGCAGCATAAACTCCTTGCTAGAACCTATTAGTAAATATGTGGATTACTTCCTGAGGCCAATTGTCTGTCAACTAAGATCATATGTGAGAGACTCCGCACATATTATTTCCCTGGTAGAGGGACTGCCCTTCTGTGAAGAGACTCAGTGTCTGGTCACCCTAGACATTGAGTCTCTTTACACTAACATCCCCCAGGATGACACAATTGAAGTCATTGATGAACTGTTATCTCAGCAAGATCTGAATGGGGCCAACAAGGAATTCCTAGTGGACTGTGTCCGACTAATCTTAACCAACAATGTTTTTTTGTTCAAAAATGAATATTTCAAACAACTGAAGGGGACCAGCATGGGGGCCACATGTGCCCCTAGTCTGGCCTGTCTTTATGTAGGTAGCTTTGAAAGCAAACATATCTATAATGAAATGGCACCCTTTTTCGAGAATGTAGCGGGCTGGTACCGCTACATCGACGACATTTTTTTCATATGGGAAGGGACCACGGCGGTGCTGGAAGAATTCCTCCTGTGGATCAACCTGGGTGACCCGAACTTGAGGTTCACCTCTACATATAGCACAACTAAGGTTGACTTCTTAGATATTTCTATCAAGAATGTGGATGGTGCACTAGCAGTGGAGCTATTCACAAAACCCATGGCGAAAAACACGCTCCTTCATTTTTCGAGCTTCCATCCCAAATCACAGAGGGAAAGTATTCCCTTTAGTCAATTCCTCCGGCTAAGGAGGAATTGTTCAGATGTAAATGACTACTACAAGCACGCTGCAGTTCTGAAGAAAAAGTTTCGTGATCGAGGCTACCCTAAAAAACTTCTATCTAACTCTCTGAAGAGGGCCAGGTTTTATGACCGTGAAGCCTTAATCAAGAAATCTGACATTCAGAAAACCCCTGTAAGTAGAATTGTTTTTGCGACGAAGTTTTCCCATCTCAGCAACCAGATCAAGAATGTGGTCAATAAACATTGGCACATTCTTAATCATGAGGAAGATACAGCATTGGACAAACCTCTTTTTGCCTTCAAAAAGAATAAAAACTTGCGAGATCTTCTAGTCCACACCTACAAAGATGAGGGAAGAGAAAACCAAAGAACACTTGACAACACCATAGTTGTTGGTACCTCTCGGTGTGGTAGTTGTAATATTTGTGATCAGTGTATGACAGCCACTGAAATCTCCTGCAATAATAAAACAATTAGATGCAAGACTCACAACAATTGCAAGAGTAAAAACATTATCTATATACTCAAATGTCCCTGTGAGCTCTTTTATGTTGGCGAAACAGGTAGAGAAGCTAGGACTAGACTGCAGGAACATAGATCTGCTATTAGGACTAAAAAGATGACCGCCCCAATTGTCTCACATTTTGTAGAAAAGAATCATGGTGAATGTGATTTCAAGTGGTTTATATTGGAAAGAGTGAAAATAGGAAAGAGAGGCGGGAACATCACAAGCAAACGTAAACAAAGAGAACAGTGGTACATTTCTTACTTTGACACGGTAAGAAATGGACTCAATTCCCGGGAAGAATGGGATAGGCTGATTGGGTGACCATCAGGGGTCCCGTTTTTATTTTGTTAATCGATATTGCAGCCTAAGAGTCAGGACAGAGGGTACTTACCTATGGACTAATTTAGAGTAGCACCCTATGCCTATAATATTAAATACTGATCCATTAGATAGTGTATAAATCTTCGTTCTATATTGCACATTGACAACCATAAGATAGCATATACCTGCGTCTACTTAGCATATTGATATCCATAAGATGGCACTAAGGATAGGCTGATAGATACCGGGTTGCTAGATGTGCATATATAATACAGGCATATTTGGTAACTACCAATAAGATCTATACCCTTGTATCACAATAATTAATTACAGAGACATTATACACACTTATATGCCGACTGAAGTTCGAGAGAATGAGTGGGTACCTTCATTATGCTGGCTTGCCCACTTATTTTATCACTTCATGTACATGCCTATGGCATCGATAGGTTAATAGCCGATACGTATACATTCACGCGTTGGTGTAAACAAGGAACGCGCGAATGCGCATGCGCGGTCCTTTTAATATAAACAAAAGCGACATTCTGAAAATAATCATTGAAACGAGGAAGTTATAATGCCTATTGCGCTATTAACGATTATCCATACTAATTACGTTCCGTATAGTTTTTATCGCAACTGAGGCGATTATTTTTCGGCAAGCCTTCACGGCGTATCGGTAGCTTCTTTCGATGCCCATGCTTAAACTCCTGGGGTCGAACTTTCACTTCCGCATCAAGACGCCAGGTGAAAGTATTTAAACGGCGTGTACGTTTGCCATGTCAATTACAGGAAAGCTCTGCACGGAGAAGACACGCGGGAAGCTTGGAGTTTCATTTCTAAAGGTATGTGATAGCGCGTAGTGTAGGTACTTTGTTCAGCCCACATAATTATTTCCATACTCGTATACCAAGGCGTTTTTTCGCTCTTTAACTATTACAGAAGCAATAGCCACCACTGTATGGGAGACGGAGGCAGCCCCAGTTCAGTTGAGTTGGCGCAAAGATTATCTTATGTAAGTACTAGCTTGGCTTTAATATCGTATGCTTAACGTGAAGGAAGCATGGGAACTTAACGTGTCCCGTTCTGCTTTATCTGCAGTATTTCCATTGTTCCTGGATGATTTCAAATTCAACAACCCTACTACCGCGTGATCACAAGATTGCTAGACTGCTTTTCGTAAGTAGAATATCGAGTATAAGTTGGTTTCATGTTAAGTAAAAAAGAACCCAAACGGTGACACACTGGTTCTTTTTTTAAAATCTACTAGGAAGAACAGACCCTTGGTATCCGCTCGAATGAATATGAGCGCTGATTATTAAGAGGAGTATAATAACTATTGCATGTGAGTATCTGATCTAGGTACCCTCTAAACTAAATGTATCTGCGGCAGAACCAGTAGATTGTTTGTCTTTCTAGCTCTAATTTTATGAGCACTTATCGAGGGAGCGGGCATATTGGCTAGTCATCTTTAGAGAGAGACAACTGCGTATATGAAGGCTCCCTAAAATGTATATATTTTTATACATTTTTTTCAGTTTTGCACGTATATACGGCATTGAAAAGAGAAAACTTTCCCCTTTTATCCAACAGGAGTGAATGCCCCCCCCTTAAAAGGTTAGTATTATCACGAGTAGGAGATATTGGGGGTACTACCTAGAAAAACTATTGAATATTCATCACAGGATAGAAACAACTTAAGCCATTTTTGGAACCTCAATCACCATTTTGCAAAAAATTTTGTTAAATATGGCAACAGAGAGTACTTATGTTCTAAATGTGAATGTTTACTCTGATATGATTATTGTATGGCAAAACTACTCAAATAACATTGTGGTTTGGGAAAATAATACTATGTCATGGGCATATGTGAGTACTATTAAAAAAGTGAGGAACTTAAAATAATGGATGAACAGCAATGATATGTCTCTTTATATGTGATGTAATGTTCTTTATGTAACTGTCAATGAGAGGTGTTATATTGTTTTGTGCAGTAGTAAGAACTTTCAAAAAACTATTGGGTAGCAGATGGATTAAGCCTTATGTATGATTTTTGTGTAATATTTTTATATCTAATGATGAGACTTATCTCTCTTTTAAACTTTAAATCATAGTAATTCTGGGGAATACAGCTAATAAACTTCCTGAAGAAGACGGCTACAATTTCTCTGGTCCGTCGAAACGCGTTGAGAATTGGGGGAGAGAACTCATATCACCAACTAAGGACTATTCTGACTGCTGCTGAATATAACCTTATTGAGTTCCTCCCTCTATTATACTTTAGGAACCTGTGTGATTAACTGTGATGATTTTTTGTTCCCTATACTGACTGTGTTCCCTTGATTTTACCATTACTATTTGTTTAGTTTTTAATTAGATTTTAATAAATTTATACATTTGGTAATTTATTTGTTGTTTCATAGTTTTGGTTTCTACTGCACTATTAAGTTTGCCTGTATTGTTGGTTGTCATTTATGTTGTTTTGATTAATGTGGCCAGAGGGAATTTCTTATTTGACAAAGTCAATAGTTGGTACCCCATCCCTTTGTTAGAGGGTCCCTCTCTCTTTTATTAGATATTCTTTTATTTTGCCATGATGTCTGAGACGCGTTTCGCTGCGCGAACGCCGCTTGTTCACTCGACAATTTCATTTAAACACAAAGGCTTTTTTAAAGTGACAGTGCTTTCAAAAAGTGAATCACGTGATATCAATTTGCCATGGATATGGAAGAAATACTACAATTATCGTGTAATACTCGTTTTTGCATTGGTTAAGGCTATTGGTTGCTGTAAATAATATACGTAAAATACACTTTTTTCAAAATTACATACAACCCAAACAAATATAGAATACAATTCATATGACTTTTTTTGTTCATTGTTGTTTAAATATATATATATCGAAGACCAAGGTTGTCCAAAAGAAGAAGCCGCACATGAGGAGTTAACGCCCTTTTATTGCAGAAGGCAGTAGGTAGAGCACACATCACACTTCGAGTACAATTGCCAAAGTTATTACCAGACGCGTTTCAAACTCCATCGAGTCCTTGTTCACAGGCTGTTTGGCAAGAGGGAAACAACAGACTTTCAGTGGAGCACGTTGTTAAATACACACAAGTCCCGCCCTTGATGGGCGTCGGCACAGAATGCCTCCTGGTACCTGTAGTCCACCTTAATTCAAAACTTTGTGGGTGCTATTGTTTGATAGTCCACAAATATTTTCCCCAGTGGGCACAGTATGCCTGCTCCTGCTGCTTATGTAATCTTTAACAATGACCTCCTCATTCTTACAAACCCTCGATTAGGACAATTATATAATACATATATACATATATATATATGTATATATATATATATATATATATATATATATATATATATATATATATATATATATATATATATATATATCAACACGTTACACCCGCGTCCTCTCACTTCCGGATTTAGGAAAGAACGACACAGGAGCCGTGGCCTCAATTATTGGTGCAGTTTTAATGTTGATACACCGTCCGACGCGTTTCGGAGTAAGCCTACTCCTTCATCACGGGCAAGGGTTCAGCCACAACTTTGTGAATATATATATATATATATATATATATATATATATATATATATATATATTACCTACTGGCTATCGCCAGTAGGTATATATAGTTAGGATTTTTTCCCTATGGGATTTCTGAAAATTCTATGTCTAATAACTTTGGCGTTTGTGGACGGAATCGGCTGAAATTTTCAGGAAAATGGCACATTTTGTTTCTGAGCAGCCCCTGAAAATTTGGGGGGGTTTCGTCAAGGGGGGGCTGAGAAAAAAGGGGGGTCCCAAAACGCGTTTTTTACATTGAGTTTTCCATAGGGCGGTTGGACTCACTTTTAGCTCGAACGGCTGAATGGATTTGCACGAAACTTGGCAAAATTGTAGGGACTGTTAGCCCGATGTGCCTTTGCTAGGTCTCAATATATGTGCTTCAGTGGATTTTGAGAAATTAACGTTTAAATCAAGATATATATCTGTAACAGCGCTCCGGGCAGCGATCCGGTCCGCTTACTTTTCGCGTTTCGGAACTTTGCGCGCAGAAAGCTGATTGGCTCTCCGGTGTCTGTCAACATTCTAAACAGTCCGGAGCGGCCGCCATCTTGTCTCTCGGGAGGATCGAGAGAGAAGAAGAGGTGAAAAACGAAAGGGGAATTTAATGAAAAGGGGGCAAGGTATCCCCTTCTTGACCCCCTAGGAATGTTGTTGGGGTTATTAAAGGGTCCCGTGGGGAAAAGAAAAAAAAAATGATTTTTCACGGTAGAAGCGCTTCACGGGCCGCGAACTGGGCCGCAAACTGGTAGCGAAACGGGAATTCGCCATTTTGTGCTTTGTTAATTAAATTACTAGGTATAAGGGGGTGCGGGAGACGTATCCTAATCCCCTATGTTTCCTGAGGGTGGCTGAGGAGGCTGATATATGTTGATACATCTCTTCCAGCGGCTGTGCGTTAGCTTTTTTTTTTTTTGCTGCGTGACAGTCCGGAGCGGCCGCCATTTTGTCTCTCGGTAGGATCGAGAGAGAAGAAGAGGTGAAAAACTAAGGGGGAATTTAATGAAAGGGGCAAGGTATCCCCCTCTTGACCCCCTAGGAATGTTGTTGGGGTTATTAAAGGGTTCCGTGGGGAAAAGAAAAAAAAAAAGATTTTTCACGGTAGAAGCGCTTCACGGGCCGCGAACTGGTAGCAAAACGGGAATTCGCCATTTTGTGCTTCGTTAATTAAATTACTTGGTATAAGGGGGTGCGGGAGACGTATCCTAATCCCCTATGTTTCCTGAGGGTGGCTGAGGAGGCTGATATATGTTGATACATCTCTTTCAGCGGCTGCGCCATCTTGCCTTTTTTCCAATGCCACAATTTTGTCGTGCACGGCAGCCATTTTAGATGCCAGGCTGGTCCCAGGCTATCACCTACCCCTGCGGATGTAGTTTATGGCCCCAGCTGTAGAGAATTCAGACATTGCAACCCTCCCGATTCAGGCGTGTGACTACTGATTTCAGTGCTAGTCTCCCGCCTCCCGATTTCTGCAAGCAAAAACCCGGGGGCATATTACGAACAACTAGCGATAATTTTTGTCTCTAACTTGTTTAGAGACAAAAATTATCGCCGCACATCGGCGATTTTTATCGCAGATAAACCTTGCTATTATCGCAGAAAAGTCAGCGATATTCATGTATTATCGAGCAAATGCTCTTAGCCATGTTATCCACCTCCCATTGGATAACATGGCTAAGAACTGCTCAGGGCAGGTGTTAGATTTTGGAGATATTCGCGCTTAGCGCGAATATCTCCAAAAGTTGGTAATAGAAGATAGCGATGTTAGGGACTGTTTCCAGTCGCTAACATCTTGGCACGCCACTTTGCATGTCATTAGTGATAAGTATCACTGACATGCAAAGCGGGGCCCAAGATGGTCGCTATCTCCTTTTAGCTGTCACTAACTGGTGTTAGCGACAGCTTGGTAATAGGGAGATAATTTTATCTCCGCTTTCATGGCTTTTAAAGCCAAAAAAGCGGAGATAAACCCCCTTGATAATATGCCCCACGATTCCTTGGGGGTTTCAGCTGACAGGGCTTGGTATTGTGTTACATGGTAATTTTTCCAGGAAACGTCAGAGGGTCGATGCAGGGGTTCTAGAAGAGGTGATAAACCATTTAAGCCTCATGAACAAGCGCATGGTCTTTTAAAGATTTGTGAAGTACTCGGAGCGGCGGTGTGTGTGTGTGCCCTCTTTCAGGAGCAGGCGGGGGGGCACTGCCAGCAACTTGCCAGGTCAGGTAGTGTTCAACACGTGCATCACCCTTTCTCTGCCTGCTATTGCGCTCCATGCTTCGGAAAGGTAAGAAAAAGAACGTGCATTTGAGTTTGAAATGTCCGATCCTGCAGCAGCACACTTCCAAAGCCCACACATGACAATAACCCGATTCAAGGCCCCATTCACCCGTTTTTAAAAAAATAGATTACACTCCAACAAAGTAAGATTATAAAACTTTATTAACTATTAACTTTAACGAACGGAACAAAAACTAAAAACATTTAAACATTTTCCAACACAAAAAGCAACAATGGTTAGAAGCTGTCTTTTGTGCGAATAGTCCCAAGGCAGCACAACGTGCAGAGTTCTGGACGGCACCCAGGTGATGTCGCCTGGGTGCCGCACTGGTTTAGGGATCCTACAATGCAGCACAGAAAAACAGCGTGGGGCGTCCCGGGTGGTGCGGGGGGAGGCCTCGTCAGTAGCGGTCTGTGTCCAGTGTCACATGGCTGACACAACATGTACGACAGGCACCCAGGTGATGTCCAGTAAACTGCCGCACTGGTTTTGGTATCCTACAATGCTGCTCCGAAAATTGGCGTGCGGCGGCCCGGGGGTGGGGGAGGCGGCGTGAACGGGCCTCCCCAGGTGGCGGCCATCTAGCTGAGTTGCGCCCGCTCTTGCGGCTACAGCGTCTCGCTCACCATGTTGTTGAGTTGCTCCCACTCTTGCAGTGCAGCGATAGGCGGCTGCCACATGGCTCTTAAAATGGCGGACGGCTCCTCGGTTTTGGGCCTGGTCCACTGAAATGGCCCTGGGACACTTTGGAACTCGGACGCTTGCCTGCTAGGGCTTGGGCTCCATTCTCGAAAAGCGTCCCCTCAGCCGTGAAGATTGTACAAAAGTCTTGGGGGCCCCCGA
Source organism: Lissotriton vulgaris (assembly GCF_964263255.1). Taxonomy (NCBI): domain Eukaryota; kingdom Metazoa; phylum Chordata; class Amphibia; order Caudata; family Salamandridae; genus Lissotriton; species Lissotriton vulgaris. The sequence goes on along the minus strand of NW_028250834.1, from coordinate 39,140 downwards.
CTCCCGCAGGCTTCCGGTGGGGAGCAGCTGCCATGATTGCTCGCGGAATGACCACGACGGAGCCACGAGATGGTGGTGCTCTCATGCTGACGCCAGCTTCAGTCTGAATGATCCAGAAACAAGGTGGGGCTTTCATCGTTAGGGAAAAAAAATGTTCTAAACCAATGAAAAGTGTTATTTTTAGGTCATATGACCAAGCCTTCCATCTTTAGGAAACCAAAAGTAAAATGAACCAATGAAAAGTTTTATAAACAAGTCACATGACCTGTTATGCGGCATAGGGCTACAAAAAGCGTAGAAAATCCGTTGGCACGTGAGGCGGCGTCAGTAGCGGACCGATGTGCGAATAGGCCGAAGGCAGCACAACGGGCCGAGATCCGGATGGTAGCGAGGTGGTGTCCAGCAAATTGCCGCACTGGTGTGGCCATCCTACAATGCTGCGCCGAAAGACGGCGTGTCCAGCTGAGTTGCGGTCACTGTTGCGGTACAGTGACTCGAACGCGCCGAGATCCGGATGGCACCGAGGTGGTGTCCAGCAAATTGCCGCACTGGTGTGGCTATCCTACAATGCTGCGCCGAAAGACGGCGTGTCCAGCTGAGTTGCGGTCACTGTTGCGGTACAGTGACTCGAACGCGCCGAGATCCGGATGGCACCGAGGTGGTGTCCAGCAAATTGCCGCACTGGTGTGGCCATCCTACAATGCTGCGCCGAAAGACGGCGTGTCCAGCTGAATTGCGGTCACTGTTGCGGTACAGTGACTCGAACGCGCCGAGATCCGGATGGCACCGAGGTGGTGTCCAGCAAATTGCCGCACTGGTGTGGCCATCCTACAATGCTGCGCCGAAAGACGGCGTGTCCAGCTGAGTTGCGGTCACTGTTGCGGTACAGTGAGTCGAACGCGCCGAGATCTGGATGGCCCCGATGTTGTGTCCAGCAAGTTGCCGCACTGGTGTGGCCATCCTACAATGCTGCGCCGAAAGTCGGCGTGGGGTGCCCCGTTGGCTTATGAGGTGATGTCAGTAGTGGACCGATGTGTGAATAGGTCGGAACCAGCACAAGGCACCAAGATCCGAATGGCAAGTCCTGGATGTTGAGTGCCTCAGTTGAGAGTTCTGAGCAGTGCTTGTAAGACTGTCTGAAGCTTATTTGCACCTGCTGCAGCTTCACTAGGTCCGGCGGAACTTTTTGCCTTTTCCTTTCTGCTTCTTTTCCTACAATGCGTTTCATCTGAAGACACGACCAGGTCCCTGAATGTGTGCAGGGGGACGCTATTGATTGAATGAAAATGGCGGCTTGACACAAAGCTGACTCAAGCGTTACTGTTGATGCTATACAGACAAAAATTGGTTTTCAGTTTGTACATTCTTCAGGTTTTTTTTTTCCATCCAAGTCTGATTGAGAGTTTGTAGAAAAATGGCTTCAGATTTTCCACATACTACTCTTCAACATTCTTCCTAAATGTAACAATGTGAAACTCACTAGGAGAACGGCTGTTTTTGTTTCCTTTCAAAATGCTGCCAACAATATTTTCTGAATGGAAGACACCATCTTGTAGCATAAAGGGCCGAAAGGGGTTCTGGTCTGGCCGATGGTTGGTGGAGACATTTTGACTATATCTTGGACCTGCCCGGCCTCGCCCAAAATGGCGCCGGTATAAATGGGACTCGTAACTCCTTGCCCGCAAATGTATATCTAGAAAATGTTATTGTAAGTGGCCCTGTTCTATTTTAATTACAAAATGTATGTCCACCGATTCCGCAACTGTTAGACACCTTAGTTCTTGCAACCTAATGGCCCGCTCGTTACGTTCCTCTACAGTGTAAATGTCTCCTCATCATATACGATTTCAGTTTGCTCCGTGGCCGGCCCACGTGGTTATAGGCCCGTATTTGTATACTGACATTTTCACAATAAAGGTTTTTAAAACAAAACACGGTAGTAGTATTTACATTGGTAAAGTTTTTACTTTTAGTCACTGTTTTCGAATCAGTAAAAGGCAAGTGAAATAAAGCAGTCCAATTACATGACGGATAAAAGGTATAATATGTAGGAACGCAGTAAAGATAAATGGTCAAGGGCAGTTGTGTTTTTCATGTCTGCAACATAAAGTGATCGATAAGAATCTGATAATCAGGCGTATCGGCGACTAAGACAGCAGGCCGAATCTCTTTTACTCAACGGCTCCGTCATGGAAGGAAGAAACGCCCTTTTCCTCGAAAAAGGAATATATTTTACTTGCAAGACAGTTGTAAATTTTCCGGGAAAGTACATTAGCCTGGAATATTATAACATATGTTTGAAAAAAAAATATTGTTCGAAAATAATAAAAAGCGTAATTTTTAGGTCATATGACCAAGCTTTTCATCATTAAATTAACAAAAGTAAAATGAACCAATGAAAAGTTTTATTAACAAGTCACATGACCTGTTATGCTTACGTTACGCGCTGCGCGCCGCGCCTCGGATCACTTCCGGGTGCGCTAACGCGGCGTGTCATACAACGCATTACGCGACAACGTAGGTCAAGAATATAGTCTAAATGTCTCCACCAACCAGCGTTCAGAACACAACCCCTTTCAGCAGTCCAAAAAGTTCTGTTAAATGACAACAGAGGGGACAGGCAACAAGAACCATCAGTCAAAGAGGGGAGGGCAAGTTCTTCTCTTCCGGGTCATGTTGGGGCGCTACCGGAACTGATCGAATTGGTAGTCTATAGTGTTTCTGGATGTTTCAGACTAAAGCTGGCGTCAGCATGAGACCACTACCATCTCGTAGCTCCGTCGTGGCCATTCCACGAGCAATCATGGCAGCCGCTCCCCACCAGAAGCCTGCGGGAGTCGGAGGCCCCCAAGACTTTTGTAGAATCTTCACGGCTGAGGGGACGCTTTTCGAGAATGGGACCCAAGCCCTAGCAGACAAGCGTCCGAGTTCCAAGGTGTCCCAGGGCCATTTTAGTGGACCAGGCCCAAAACCGAAGAGCCGGCCGCCATTTTGAGAGTCCTGTGGCAGCCGCCTATCGCTGCACCGCAAGAGCGGGAGCAACTCAACTACATGGTGAGCGAGACGCTGTAGTCGCAAGAGCGGGCGGTAAACAGCTGAATGGCGGAAGAGGCACAGTGTAGCAAAAGCGGGCGGAATGGCAACTAAAACGGTAAAGGGGCGCCCCACTACAGCTTGTCTTCAGGTCAAACGGATTGTGGGACAAGGTCCAGAATTGAAGAGTCATCAAAAGGCAAAAAGTTCCGCCGGACCCCGGGAGCCGGCCGCCTATGTCGGGGGCGATCTCAGGCTACACCAGTGCTATAAGACTTGGGGAGGGTGTCGGAGCCAAGCGTCTTCTCCGAGTCCATGGCCATCACACCGCCCCTCAGGGGCCTCCGTCAAGCTGTTTAGGAAGCTAACATATCACATTGTTTTCTAATGCAGTCAGGTCCACAAACGACACTCACTTACTTTGAGAATAGTGAAGCTGCAGTAGGTGGAAATAAGCTTCAGACAGTGTTACAAGCACTGCTCAGAACTCTTAACTATGGCACCCAACATCCAGAACTTATGCTATTTGAGAATGGCAGTGACATCGAAGCATCTCAGGGACCAAAACCATTAACGTACTTTCACGTATGAAAATCTTACTTGGGGAGGGGGCAGGAGCGAAGCGCCCCCTCCCAGTCAGCGCCACCACACCGTATGTTGAAAATCTGAAGCCATCGTTCTACAAAGTCAACCAAACTTGGATTGAAAAATCTAGAAAAATGTACAAACTGAAAACCAGTTTTGGTCTGCATAGCATCAGTAGCAACGCTTGAGTCAGCTTTGTGTCAAGCCGCCATTTTGATTCAACAAAGCACAGGCATTGAAAAAGGCTCAAATTCAGAACTCTAAACTATGGCACCCAACATCCAGGAGCTTGCCATCCGGATCTTGGAGCCTTGTGCTGCTTTCGATCTATTCACACATCGGTCCACTACTGACATCATCTTATAAACCAACGTTATGTAAATAGTTTTTTAATAAAATGTTTTACCCTGTTTCTTTGCTGGTGTGTTGTCTATATTTTTAATATTTGCATAGGGTTTGTCGTTATTTTGTGCGGGATGGGTGATGGAGCCGAGCTGTCTTGCAGCCCTCATGGTGGGGAGCTCAGTTCATCTCACTATTTTCGTATTTCTCATGAAGGGTTGTTCCTAATATTTCTATTTTAGCGAGGTCAAAAAGAGATCCAATTAGTGGCCTACTGATTTTGCTCGATTAGTTTTATTTTTTTACACGATTTTTCACTATCTGCAAAGACTAAACAGAGTATTGCGACTTTGTGCTTGTTTGTAAATAGAGAATGATCCAAAGAGAACCAATTCTAAAACAGTAAATGCTTGGACAACAATCAATCAAATGGAGAGACAAGTAGGCACGACGGATTACAACGGGGGTAAAGGCCTGCGTTAACTACCCTTCAGTATCTGCAAAGAGAGAGTACTACTAAGACAAAAGAGGGGAGGGGGGGGGGTGCAGCGTTCAAAGCACATCAGCGTGCATAAATACGAAAATGTTTTTATCTATCACGTACTTGACATTTTAAAGCTTTTCATATTTGCTATTAAAAAACCAATGAAATTCACAGAAAAAACCATAGGTTATAGTGGATATATAGTTAGGAATTTGCATTTACAAAACCTTGAAAATTCAATGAAAAAACCATTGGTTTTAGGCCATATATAGTTAGGAATTAGCATTTACAAAACCTTATTTTACTCGCATAAAACCATTGAAATTCCATATATAGTTAGAAGCGCTAACTATATATCGCGCACCCGCAATCCACTGCTGATGATGTCACATATTACATCATTCATGACATGGTCAGTGACATCACTGATGACATCACTGATGACATCTCAAATGACATCACTGATGACATCACTGATGACAACTCAAATGACATCACTGATGACATCTCAAATGACATCACTGATGACATCACTGATGACAACTCAAATGACATCACTGATGACATCTCATTTGTCATCACTGATCACATCACTCATGTGATAATACAATGAACCTCTTCAGACTCTAATATAACCTTACATACACTCAGTATAAACAGACACTCACAGACTGTCACTCATCCATGGAGTTACTCACACACCTAGTCAGTCATGCAAAGAATCAATCACACCTCCATTTCCTCAACTATACAGTTATACACATCTTACTTATTCAAACATATAATAACACATATTTACTCTCTTATATAATCCCTGATACAAGCTCACAGTGATCGATACAGCCACTCACACATTCACTGGCTCTTATGTTCAGTTATTTATATATCTCAACTCTCACATGTATTGTGTTTTACATACGTACTTACTTGCACATGTAGCACTGAGAAATCCATTCACTCACCAACACAGCCATGCACAGTCAACCGCCCATATAGCTGTTTCCACATGCACTCTTGAACTCATACTCCTAGTGAATCAACTGCTTACACATCTATGCACAGAGTCACGCACCTCCCAGCCACCCACACACACACTCAGCCTCCCATTCAAATACTTGGGCAACCAATCAATAACCCATATGGCCACTCTTATAGCTACTGATCAACACATGCAGCAGCTTACACAACAACAAACATACTGATGCACAAATTAAGACAGTTTAGTCACTAACCCATGCACTCAGTGAGACACATTTAATCACTCTTTCATACAGTCAGTCATGCACCTACTAAATTCTTCATCCAGACACTTATACATCCACTCATTCTTCAATATGTAAAACATATTTAAACTTTACAGACACATACAATCACTGGATGTTGTGATCAGTGATGTCATCAGTGATGTCATTTGAGATGTCATCAGTGATGTCATCAGTGATGTCACTGACCATGTCATGAATGATGTAATATGTGACATCATCAGCAGTGGATTGCGGGTGCGCGATATATAGTTAGCGCTTCTAACTATATATGGAATTTCAATGGTTTTATGCGAGTAAAATAAGGTTTTGTAAATGCTAATTCCTAACTATATATGGCCTAAAACCAATGGTTTTTTCATTGAATATATATATATATATATATATATATATATATATATATATATATATATATATATATTACCTACTGGCGGTCGCCAGTAGGTAGTTATAGTTAGGATTTTTTTCAATGTTAAATCTCAAAATTCTATTTGGAATAACTTTGGCGCCGGTTGACGAATCTGCCTCAAAATTTCCTGAAAATGGCCTCGCGGCGTTCCGGCCCTTCCCTGAAAGTTTGGGGGGGATTCGTCAAGCGGGGGCTGAGATAAAAGGGGGGTCCCAAAACACGTTTTCCCCATGTTAATTTCCATAGGGCGGTCGATTTCACTTTTAGCCCGAACGGCTGAATGGATTTCCACCAAACTTGGCAAAATTGTAGGGACTGGTAGCCCGATGTGCCTTTGCTATGTCTCAAGATATGTCCTCCAGTGGATTTTGAGTAATTAAGGTTCAAAAAAATATATATATCTATAGCCGCGCTCCGGTACGCGCACCGGTACGCGCACCGGGCGCTTACCGCGACTTGCGCGCAGAAAGCTGATTGGTTCTGGGGTGTCTGTAAACATTCTAAACAGTCCGGAGCGGCCGCCATCTTGTGTCTCGGTAGGATCGAGACACGGGAGGTGGCCAAAACAAAGAGACCATAAGGGGGCAGAGTAGACCCCCTTGACCCCCTAGGTTTGATGTGGGGGCCATAAAAGGGCCCCGCGGGGCAAAAAAAAAAATTTTATTTTTTTTGATTTTCGCGGGGTGAGTGCCCGGTACGCGCACCGGTACGCGCACCATGGGGAAAAAGAATGACAGTTTTAAAAAGTAGCTGTTTAAAAAAGAAAAATGTTTTGTTGTTTTTTTATACATACACATACATATATATAAATGCAAATGCATTACCTACTGGCGGTCGCCAGTAGGTAGTTATAGTTAGGATAATTTTCAATGTTAAATCTCAACATTCTATTTTGAATAACTTTGGCGCCGGTTGACGAATCTGCCTGAAATTTTCAGGAAAATGGTCTCATGGCGGTCCGGTCCTTCCCTGAAAGTTTGGGGGGGATTCGTCAAGCGGGGGCCGAGATAAAAGGGGGGTCCCAAAACGCGTTTTCCCCATGTTAATTTCCATAGGGCGGTCGATTTCACTTTTAGCCCGAACGGCTGAATGGATTTCCACCAAACTTGGCAAAATTGTAGGGACTGGTAGCCCGATGTGCCTTTGCTATGTCTCAAGATATGTGCTCCAGTGGATTTTGAGTAATTTAGGTTCAAAAAAATATATATATCTATAGCCGCGCTCCCGTGCGCGCACGGGAGTGCGCTCCAGGCGCGACACGCGACTTGCGCGCAGGAAGCTGATTGGATCTCAGTTGTCTGTAAACATTCTAAACAGTGCGGAGCGGCCGCCATCTTGTGTCTCGGTAAAATCGAGACACAAGGGGTTTGAAAAAAAAAGGGGCAAATGACCATAAGGGGGAAGAGTAGACCCCCTCTGACCCCCTAGGTTTGATGTAGGGACTAAAATAGGGTCCTGCAGGGCATTAAAAAATTTTTTTCGTTTTGCGCGGGGATATGCGCTCTCCCGTGCGCGCACGGGAGTGCGCTCCAGGCGCGACACGCGACTTGCGCGCAGGAAGCTGATTGGATCATAAGGGGGAAGAGTAGACCCCCTCTGACCCCCTAAATCCAGGACTATATTTATGAAGGCCTTGCGCTGTTAGTTTTGCGCTTCCTGTGCGTCAATTTTTGTGACGCATCAGCGGTGTAAAAAAATGCGCATTGTTATGCAATATTTAAAAAGTGACGCATCTATCTAGATGCGTCACTTTTTAAATATAGTGCAACGAGGTACATTTTATTACACTGCTGGTGTTATGCGTCACTTTTCTGTGCGCACTCCTTATGACTTTCCAGATGTGTCATATTTAATGTATGACGAATCATGTTGCAGATACAATATGGCGCAGAGTTTTAAAAAGTGACCCATGTACCTAGATGCGTCACTTTTTAAAAATAGCGTCAGGTATAATGTATGCAGAGGGGGTGTTCTCCCGCAAAAAGCTTTGTAATAGCGACGCAGTGAAATCTTTGAGATTTCACTGCGTCAGTTTTAGGATGCTGTTGCGTCAAAATCTTGTGCCTGCTTTACAGCAGGTGTTAGACTGAGGCAAGACCTTTCATATGCTGCTTTCCCCATTTGAAAGGACACATTACTGGAGTTGCGTCACTTTTGTGACGCACTCCAGCAATGCGTTACTTGGAATGTCATAAGGAGTGCGCACAGAAAAGTGACGCATTGCACCAGTAGTGTAAAAAAAGGTGTTGCGTTGCGTTATATTTAAAAAGTGAGGTATCTAGGTAGATGGGTCACTTTTTAAAATCAAGCGCCACATTATATCTGCGTGAGGTATAATGCATGCAGAGGGGGTGTTCCCCCACAAAAAGCTTTGTAATAGCGACGCAGTGAAATGTTTGAGATTTCACTGCGTCACTTTTAGGATGCTGTTGCATCCTTTAAATATAGTGCAACGAGGCACATTTTATTACACTGCTGGTGTGATGCGTCACTTTTCTGTACACAGTCCTTATGACATTCCAGATGTGTCATATTTAATGTATGACGAATCATGTTGCAAGGAGTTACAGATACGTCAGTATTTCTGACATATGTGTAAACATAAAAGTGATGCGAGGCCGGCGCAAAATTTTGACGCAATAGCATCCTAAAAGTGACGCAGGGAAATCTCATAGATTTCAGTACGTTGTTATTACCAAGCTTTTTGCGAGGGATTGCCCCCTCTGCATACATTATACCTGATGCAGATACAATATGGCGCAGAGTTTTAAAAAGTGACCCATGTACCTAGATGCGTCACTTTTTAAAAAATAGTGTCAGGTATAATGCATGCAGAGGGGGTGTTCCTTGCAAAAAGCTTGGTAATAATGACGCAGTGCGTCACTTTTAGGATGCAGTTGCGCCAAAATCTTGCGCCTGCTTCACAGCAAACCTTTCACATGGTGCTTTTTCCATGTGAAAGGACACATTACTGGAGTTGCGTCACTTTTGTGACGCACTCCTGCAATGCGTTACTTTTGTGTTTAGAGATATGTCAGAAATACTGACATATCTGTAACTCCTTGCGAATTGATTAGTCATATATTAAATATGACATATGTGGAATGTCATAAGGAGTGCGTCCAGATAAGTGACGCATCGCTATTTTCACGTAGCGATGCGTCACTTTTCAGAAATGAGGCCTCCAGTTTATTCACTGTGTCATAAATTTCTTTTCTAACACTCACCTTCTTTCAGTCCTCCTACTTCACTTCCTTTCACCTCTCATACCTTTCTGTTCTTTCTTACTCATTCTCCTTTCAATTATCAATGCACTATATTTCACTTACTCTTCATTTTTTAAGATTATAGCTCTTTGATGAGAATTGGAGGTAGTTCTGAAAAGAACTTTTGGTTTTCTTCTTTTAACTGAAGAGGAACAAAAACAGGGAATAGAAACTGCTCAACAGGAGCAAAAAGAAAAGAAAAAAATTAGGGGTGGGAAGGGCAGTGATGGTTCTCTAATGCCCGAACCATGAGCAGGACACTTTGCTCCCCATAGGTGAGGAGTTGATTGCAGTATCTGCATCTGACGACCCCATGGTTGAATGCAGGTTGGATGTTTGCTACCTGCCCCTGAGATTGTTCTCTTCCAGAAGAAGTTGCTCCTCCTGTTGATGTAGAGGCCCCACCTCTGGGAACCTCCTGTGCCAGAGCCCTGACACTTTCTCGGGCAAAATTCTGGGGGTGCCTGGTCTCCACATGGCGAATCATGGTGAAGTTGCCAAAAGAGTATTTTTTTTGGGGGTTACCCCGTGACAGGACCTTTTTGCAGATCCTGCACTCTACTTTTGGTGCATTCACCTTCTTCTGGTCTGCTGGAAATTTAAAGAATTTCCAGATGAAATGTCCCTTCACCTTTGGGGTAGGTGGCTCTTCATCAATGAAGTCATCTTCACTGCTGGATGATCTGGCAGCCATGATGAATCCAGGAATATGGAGCAGCAAAAAAGGCAGGTCTTTCAGTCACAAAAGTGAAAGAAGAAGTGAAGGAAATGGGTGGGGATTTCATTCATTGTAAAAAAAAACTGTTAGCAACCAATGAAAAGTGCTATTTTAGGGTCACATGACCTGACGCGCTTACGATGCGCGCTCGGGTGCACTTCCGGGTGCGTTTACGCAGCGCGATCGTAGGCGCTTCCGGGGCGCACACGTGGCGCGATCGTAGGCGCTTTTGCGTGCGTTTAGGCGCCGCGCACGTATGCGCTTCCGAGGGCACGTACGTTGCGCGCCGAAGTGACGTCATCAATCTTTAATAGAAATGCATAATCATTTTCCATATTAAAAAAAACAAATTTTATTTGTATGGTACGAAATGTTTTGCATTATTATTAACTTTTCATTCATATTTTTTTTTCACGAACGACAGTTGCGCTCTGGGTGCGCTTTCAGATGAGCTCTCGGAGAAGCTTACAGGAGAGCTTAGCTGAAAGCTTCCCGGAGCGCGCACCCAGAGCGCAAAAAAAAAAAATTATAAAAAAAATGAATACTTAAAAAAAACAGCAAATTGTAAAAAAAAAAAAGGTTAGAAACTCGATATACAAAGGAATTAGCATTTAAAAAACCTATGAAATACAATGAAAAAACCATAGGTTTCACACCAGTTATAGTTAGGAATTAGCATTTAAAAAACCTTTGAAATTCACTGAAAAAACCATAGGTTTCACACCAGTTATAGTTAGGAATTAGCATTTAAAAAACCTATTAAATTCACTGAAAAAACCATAGGTTTCACACCAGTTATAGTTAGCTGGAAATTTTACTGATATAAAACCATTGAAATTCCCACGTTATAGTTAGTCGGACTCACTATAACTTGCGCGTGCAATGCACTGCTGATGACGTCACATATTACATCACTCATGACATGGTCAGTGACATCACTCATGACATCACTGATGACACCATCCAGTGAATATGTGTCTTTCTGAAAAATAAATATTAGTGAGTTATGTTTAAATATTTAAATACATATATTAGTGTTTCACTTTGTGTATAAGTGGCTACATGTGTTGATAAGTAGCTACATGCGTATGTATATGGGTTATTTGATATTTTTATTAGTATTAGTATGAGTGTCTATATGGTTTGGTGGAGGTATTACTTAGCACATAGATGCATGAGTGACTGACTCTTTGTTTGTATGTGTTTTGAAGACAGCATATGTACAGGACTGTATGGGTGGATGAGTGTCTATATGTGTTTGTTAGTGAGTGAATGACTGTCTCACTAGTGTCTTTATCAGTAACTACATATGTTTTAATCTAGTATATATGAATATTGATGTATATAAGTGAGTATATGTGAGAGTAAGAGATTGTAAGATTTCCTGTTTAAATAAGTATGTGTTTCTATAAGTGATTGTTTAAGAGAATAAATATGTGTAATTTTCAATAGAAGTAAGGTGGAAGTGTGTGTATAACTCTATTTTCAAATAAATGGTTGTTCAATAGTTTATTTGCACGTGTGAATATGTGTGTGAGTAACTTTTGGATGAATGTCGGTGTGTAACAGAATGTATAGGTGTATCTCTTCATATGATGAGTGAGTATATGTATGAGTGACTATATAGAACTGTTGGTGAATGAGTGGATGAGTATATAGATAGTGGAAGTACAGAATTGCTTGTTGTAACTGATATAGGTATGTCCATTTTTTAAAAATTTCAGTTTCTATTTTTGAATATGTGTCTCAAGGGTTACTTTACACTGAGAGGAGGTCTGTCACTGTGTCACAAGGATGGTGTCATCAGTGATGTCATGAGTGATGTCACTGACCATGTCATGAGTGATGTAATATGTGACGTCATCAGCAGTGCATTGCACGCGCAAGTTATAGTGAGTCCGACTAACTATAACGTGGGAATTTCAATGGTTTTATATCAGTAAAATTTCCAGCTAACTATAACTGGTGTGAAACCTATGGTTTTTTCAGTGAATTTAATAGGTTTTTTAAATGCTAATTCCTAACTATAACTGGTGTGAAACCTATGGTTTTTTCAGTGAATATATATATGCATATATGTGTATATGTGTGCGTGTAGAGAGAGGTAGAGAGGTACAGGTGTAGAGGTAGAGAGGTAGCGGTAGAGAGGTAGAGATTAGTAGAGAGAGAAGAAGAGAGAGGTAGAGAGGTAGAGAGTGAGTAATAGAGAGTAGAGAGTGAGTAGTAGAGAGTAGTAGAGAGCAGTAGAGAGAGTAGCAGAGAGTGAGTAGTAGAGAGTAGTACAGTGAATAGTAGAGTGAGTCGTAGAGAGTAGTAGAGAGTGAGTAGTAGAGAGTGAGTAGTAGAGAGTAGTAGAGAGTAAGTAGTAGAGTGAGTAGTAGAGAGCAGTAGAAAGTGAGTAGTAGAGAGTAGTAAAGAGTGAGTAGTAGAGAGTGAGTAGTAGAGAGTGAGTAGTAGAGAGTAGTAGAGAATGAGTAGCAGAGAGAATAGTAGTGAGTAGTAGAGAGTGAGTAGTAGAGTGAGTAGTAGAGACTAGTAGAGAGAGAGTAGTAGAGAGTGAGTAGTAGAGAGTAGTAGAGAGTGAGAGGTAGAGAGTGAGTAGTAGAGAGTAGTAGTGAGTAGTAAAGAGTGAGTAGTAGAGAGAGAGTAGTAGAGTGAGTAGTAGAGAGTAGTAGATAGTGAGTAGTAGGGAGTAGTGAGTAGCGAGTAGTAGGGAGTGAGTAGTAGAGAGAGCGTAGTAGAGAGTAGTAGAGTAGTAGAGAATGAGTAGTAGACAGTGAGTATTTGAGAGTAGTGGAGTAGGAGAGAGTAAGTAGTAGAGAGTAGTGGAGAATATTCCAAAGTTTGGCACAGCACCACTTTCACAATGAGTCCAATCAAATCATATCACTTAGAGTCCTTATTGAAGCGCTGAATCTTGGGGTATATTCAAATGCTTTTATTTTCCTTAAGTTTATGTACCACAGCCAGCCGAAACGTTTCGTTCTGTACAACAGAACTTCTTCAGGGCGTTCTTATTTCCTTCAAGTTATGTCGGTATCCAGTTGTCATATAACTAGATATTTCTTCTAAATGTTAGACGAGACATAAGTATATTCTTATTCAAAGTGACTAGGTATCAATTTTACCCACACAATTCGGGCAGACGAGTAATTTATAGCATCCTCAAAGTCTGTCTTTCAAAAATTCAAAAGTATAGGGCATGATAATCCAAATCCAAATGTTTCTCAAGAAAAGTCATTTACAATCGTTCGGAATATCGGTGTTTGGGCAGATATGATCCAGGGACCCCCAGTATGCAAGGGGAATTAGTCCCCCCTCTGCAAACGCGCCAGTGGCCTGCATTGCAGAGAGGTGTAACAAGGGTGTGGCCTCTTTACACTTCTCTGCAATGCAGCTCCCTCGCGCATACTGGAGGCTCCTGGTGGACTAGTTGACCCCAGGGACCCCCAGTATGCAAGGGGAATTAGTTCCCCCTCTGCAAACGCGGCAGTGGGCTGCGTTGCAGAGAGGTGTAACAAGTGGCATAGTCTCATTACACCTCTGCAATGCAGCCCCTGGCGCATACTGGAGGTTCCAGGTGGGCTAATTGGCCCCCATGGGCCCCCAGTATGAAAGGGGAATTAGTTCCCCCTCTTCAAACATGCACGGGGCTGCGTTGCAGAGAGGTGTAAAAAGGGTTGTGGCTTCATTACACCTCTCTGCAATGCAGTCCCCTGGCGCATACTGGAGATTCCTGGTGGGCTTTCAGGTCTTATATAGTTAGGAATTAGCATTAAAAAAACCTTTGAAATTCACTGAAAAAACCATAGGTTTCACACCAGTTATAGTTAGGAATTAGCATTTAAAAAACCTTTGAAATTCACTGAAAAAACCATTGGTTTCACACCAGTTATAGTTAGGAATTAGCATTTAAAAAACCTATTAAATTCACTGACAAAACCATAGGTTTCACACCAGTTATAGTTAGCTGGAAATTTTACTGACATAAAACCATTGAAATTCCCACGTTATAGTTAGTTGGACACACTATAACTTGCGCGCCTGCAATGCACTGCTGATGACGTCACATATTACATCACTCATGACATGGTCAGTGACATCACTCATGACATCACTGATGACACCATCCTTGTGACAGAGTGACAGACCTAATTTCAGTGTAATGTAACGCTTGAAACACATATTCAAAAATAGAAACAAACATTTTCAAAAAAATGGAGATACCCAAACCAGTAACAACAACCAATTCAGTAATTCCACCATCTATATACACATCCACTCATTCACCAACCGTTCTATATAGTCACTCATATATATACTCACTCATCATATGTAGTGATACACCTATACATCCTGTTACACATCAGCAGTCATCCAAAAGTTACTCACACACATACTCACACATGCAAATAAACTATTGAACATCCATTTATTTGCATATACATTTATACACACACTACCACCTTACTTCTAAGGAAACTTACACATACTTACTCTCTTAAACAATCACTTATAGAAACACATACTTATTTAAACAGGAACTCCTACAATCTCTCACTATATATACTATACTCACTTATATACATCAATACTCACATATACTAGATTAAAACATATGTCGTTACTAATGAAGACACTAGTGAGACAGTCATTCACTCACTAACACACACATATACACACTCATCCACCCATACAGTCCTGCACATATGCTGTCTTCAAAACACATACAAACAGTGAGTCAGTCACCAACCCCTGCAGCCACTTATACACAAAGAGAAACACTGATACAAACATTTAAATATTTAAACAATACTCGCTAATATATGTATTCACTAAGATACACTTAATAAGCCAGTTAACCAACCAATTTTTTTTAAAAAAACATCCATTTACACACTTATTTAAACATTTATTCTTCCATCGACCTTTACAAATACATATATAAAACAAATTTATTTTTCAGAAAGACACACATTCACTGGATGGTGTCATCAGTGATGTCATGAGTGATGTCACTGACCATGTCATGAGTGATGTAATATGTGACGTCATCAGCAGTGCATTGCAGGCGCGCAAGTTATAGTGAGTCCAACTAACTATAACGTGGGAATTTCAATGGTTTTATGTCAGTAAAATTTCCAGCTAACTATAACTGGTGTGAAACCTATGGTTTTGTCAGTGAATTTAATAGGTTTTTTAAATGCTAATTCCTAACTATAACTGGTGTGAAACCAATGGTTTTTTCAGTGAATATATATATATATATATATATATATATATATATATATATATATATATATATATTCACTGAAAAAACCATAGGTTATAGACCATATATAGTTAGGAATTTGCATTTACAAAACCTTGAAAATTCACTGAAAAAACCATAGGTTAGAGACCATATATAGTTAGCTGGACATTTTATTGACATAAAACCAATGAAATTCCATATATAGTTAGTTGCACTAACTATATATCGCGCACCCGCAATCCACTGCTGATGATGTCACATATTACATCATTCATGACATGGTCAGTGACATCACTGATGACATCACTGATGACATCTCAAATGACATCACTGATGACATCACTGATGACATCTCAAATGATATCACTGATGACATCATCTAGTGTCTGTGTGTTTTTGTAAAGTTTAAATATGTTTTACATATTGAAGAATGAGTGGATGTATGGAAGACTGAGTGTGTGTGTGGCTGGCTGGGAGGTGTGTGACTCTGTGCATATCAATGTGTACTTGTATCAGTGATTGTATAAGAGAGTAAGTATGTGTTAGTATATGTGTGAAAAGTATGGTGTTCTGTGTTTAACTGTATAGATGAGGAAATCGAAGTGTGATTGATTCTTCACAGGACTGACTAGGTGTATGAGTGCATATGATAGTGTTGTAATAATGAGTGACTGTATGTATGAGTGATTGTATGGGTGAATGAGTGAATGTGTGTGTAGACGTAGGAATCAGTGAGTGCGTATGTAGTAACTGGTATTGGTGTGTCATGATGTCATCAGTGATGTCATTTGAGATGTCATCAGTGATGTCATTTGAGATGTCATCAGTGATGTCATCAGTGATGTCACTGAAGTATGGTGTTCTGTTTTTAACTGTATAGATGAGATGAGGAAATGGAAGTGTGATTGATTCTTTACAGGACTGACTAGGTGTGTGAGTAACTCCATGGATGAGTGGCAGTGTGTGAGTGTCTGCATAGGTGTATGAGTGCATATGATAGTGTTGTAATAATGAGTGACTGTATGTATGAGTGATTGTATGGGTGAATGAGTGAATGTGTGTGTAGACGTAGGAATCAGTGAGTGCGTATGTAGTAACTGGTATTGGTGTGTCATGATGTCATCACTGATGTCATTTGAGATGTCATCAGTGATGTCATCAGTGATGTCACTGACCATGTCATGAATGATGTAATATGTGACATCATCAGCAGTGGATTGCGGGTGCGCGATATATAGTTAGTGCAACTAACTATATATGGAATTTCATTGGTTTTATGTCAATAAAATGTCCAGCTAACTATATATGGTCTCTAACCTATGGTTTTTTCAGTGAATTTTCAAGGTTTTGTAAATGCAAATTCCTAACTATATATGGTCTATAACCTATGGTTTTTTCAGTGAATTTCATTGGTTTTTTAAAAGCTAATATCTATAGCTGTAAAATATATTCTTTATTACGTGACGTATCACGTAGCCACGTGAGACGCCTCATGACGCGTCGCATAACCGTGACGTATCGGTTCTGCAGCGCAAACAAAACCCGTAACATAAGCGTGCCGGAGCACGCTTACAGATATATATATTTTTTTTAACCTTAATTAGACAAAATCCACACGTGCACATATCTTGAGGCCTTGCAAAGGCACATCAAACAAACAGTCCCTACAATTTTGCCAAGTTTGCTGGAAATCTATTCCCTTAATTTTTTTTTTACTGTTTCTCTTGGTTTTCCCCTTGTTACGCTTACCGGGACGCTACCCGGTACGCGAACCGGACGCTCCAAAAACACAAGATGGCGGACTCCCGTTGCGCTGCCGGTTAGCTGCCCGGTTCGCGTACCGGGAAGCGCCTCTACCGCGAAAAATCGCGGGGGACTTTAATATCCCCCTCATCAATCCTAGGGGGTCAGGAGGGGTTTACCTTGCCCCCTTTCCTTCATTTCCCCCTTCTTTTTTCACCACATCTTGTCTCTCGAACCTACCGAGAGACAAGATGGCGGCCGCTCCGGACTGTTTACAATGTTGACAGCTACGCTGCCGGTTAGCTGCCCGGTTAGCTGCCCGGTGAGCTGCCCGGTTCGCGTACCGGGACGCGCCTCTACGGCGTAAAATCGCAAAATTTTTTGCCCCGCAGGGCACTTTAATATCCCCCTCATCAATCCTAGGGGGTCAGGAGTGGTCTACCTTGCCCCCTTTCCTTTATTTCCCCCTTCGTTTTTCACCACATCTTGTCTCTCGATCGTACCGAGAGACAAGATGGCGGCCGCTCCGGTTTGTTTAGAATGTTGACAGACACCGGAGAGCCAATCAGATTCGCTTCGCGAAGTTCCGTTACGCGTCAGGTATGCGAACCGGGGCGCTAACCGGAGCGCTGTCACAGATATATATATTTTTTTAAACGTTAATTTCTCAAAATCCACTGGAGCACATATATTGAGACATAGCAAAGGCACGTCGGGCAAACCATATCTACAATTTTGCCAAGTTTCATGTAAATCTATTCAGCCGTTCGAGCTAAAAGTGAGTCCAACCGCCCTATGGAAAAATGAATGGGAAAAACGCGTTTTGGGACCCCCCTTTGTTCTCGGCCCCCCCTTGACGAAACCCCACCAAATTTTCAGGGGCTGCTCAGAAAAAAATGTGCCATTTTCCTGAAAATCTCAGCCAATTCTGTCCACAAACGCCAAAGTTATTAGACATAGAATTTTCAGAAATCCCATAGAGAAAAAATCCTAACTATATATACCCACTGGCTATCGCCAGTAGGTAATATACATATATAAACATATGTAATCTGCATATCTATATAAATATAAATGCATGCATACATATACATATATGCATACATATGCATGTTATTTACATGAAAGTTTTAAAAACACTAATAAAAGCAAAGCTAAAAAGCCACCTCATTACAAACAGAATGGCTTTAACTTAAACGAGGGCGAGATCTATTGCATTTTCAATGCTTGTTTACTTTGGTTCTATCAAGAAGGCATTCAGATGTGTCACACATTTGCCATAAATTCTGAATGTTAGCACTCTAGTTGCTCATTAGATCACTGTAGTAAAGCTAGTGCTCACCAGGGAAGTCTGCTGCTAATCATGGTTTGCAGCCATTTTCCCACATTTTTTATCCCGCAGACTTTCAGTCCGCATACCATTATCCCGCAAGGTCATTGAGCTCGCATACCATTATCCCGCATTTTTTCAAAACGCATGTGCATTTATCGCGCATGCCTTTACAAAGAATTACGTTTTAAAGGCATGTATGGTAAATGCATTTGCGTTGTGAAAACCACGATGACGAGAGAGGTAAGTGGGTTTGTGTTAATTTTTTCGTGGGTTAGTGATTGTGTAGTGTAGTGTAGTGTTGTGTAGTGTAGTGTTGTGTTAGTGTAGTGTAGAGTTGTGGTGGTTGTTTAGTGTAGGGTCATGCTGGGGGTAGTGTTTTAGGGTTTAGGGTTGTGTTGTAGTGTTTGCGTAGTGTAGGGTCATGCTGGGGGTAGTGTTTTAGGGTTCAGGGTAGTGTTGTAGTGTTTGCGTAGTGTAGGGTCATGCTGGGGGTAGTGTTTTAGGGTTTAGGGTTGTGTTGTAGTGTTTGCGTAGTGTAGGGTCATGCTGGGGCTAGTGTTTTAGGGTTTAGGGTAGTGTTGTAGTGTTTGCGTAGTGTAGGGTCATGCTGGGCGTAGTGTTTTAGGGTTTAGGATAGTGTTGTAGTGTTTGCGTAGTGTAGGGTCATGCTGGGGGTAGTGTTTTAGGGTTTTGGGTAGTGTTGTAGTGTTTGCGTAGTGTAGGGTCATGCTGGGGTGTAGTAATTTAGGGTTTAGGGTAGTGTTGTAGTGTTTGCGTAGTGTAGGGTCATGCTGGGGGTAGTGTTTTAGGGTTTTGGGTAGTGTTGTAGTGTTTTCGTAGTGTAGGGTCATGCTGGGGGTAGTGTTTTAGGGTTTTGGGTAGTGTTGTAGTGTTTGCGTAGTGTAGGGTCATGCTGGGGTGTAGTGTTTTAGGGTTTTGGGTAGTGTTGTAGTGTTTGCGTAGTGTAGGGTCATGCTGGGGGTAGTGTTTTAGGGTTTTGGGTAGTGTTGTAGTGTTTGCGTAGTGTTTGCGTAGTGTAGGGTCATGCTGGGGGGTAGTGTTTTAGGGTTTTGGGTAGTGTTTGCGTAGTGTAGGGTCATGCTGGGGGTAGTGTTTTAGGGTTTTGGGTAGTGTTGTAGTGTTTGCGTAGTGTAGGGTCATGCTGAGGGTAGTGTTTTAGGGTTTAGGGTAGTGTTGTAGTGTTTGCGTAGTGTAGGGTCATGCTGGGGGTAGTGTTTTAGGGTTTAGGGTAGTGTTGTAGTGTTTGCGTAGTGTAGGGTCATGCTGGGGGTGGTGTTTTAGGGTTTAGGGTAGTGTTGTAGTGTTTGCGTAGTGTAGGGTCATGCTGGGGTGTAGTGTTTTAGGGTTTTGGGTAGTGTTGTAGTGTTTGCGTAGTGTAGGGTCATGCTGGGGGTAGTGTTTTAGGGTTTAGGGTAGTGTTGTAGTGTTTGCGTAGTGTAGGGTCATGCTGGGGCTAGTGTTTTAGGGTTTAGGGTAGTGTTGTAGTGTTTGCGTAGTGTAGGGTCATGCTGGGCGTAGTGTTTTAGGGTTTAGGATAGTGTTGTAGTGTTTGCGTAGTGTAGGGTCATGCTGGGGGTAGTGTTTTAGGGTTTTGGGTAGTGTTGTAGTGTTTGCGTAGTGTAGGGTCATGCTGGGGTGTAGTAATTTAGGGTTTAGGGTAGTGTTGTAGTGTTTGCGTAGTGTAGGGTCATGCTGGGGGTAGTGTTTTAGGGTTTTGGGTAGTGTTGTAGTGTTTTCGTAGTGTAGGGTCATGCTGGGGGTAGTGTTTTAGGGTTTTGGGTAGTGTTGTAGTGTTTGCGTAGTGTAGGGTCATGCTGGGGTGTAGTGTTTTAGGGTTTTGGGTAGTGTTGTAGTGTTTGCGTAGTGTAGGGTCATGCTGGGGGTAGTGTTTTAGGGTTTTGGGTAGTGTTGTAGTGTTTGCGTAGTGTAGGGTCATGCTGGGGGTAGTGTTTTAGGGTTTTGGGTAGTGTTGTAGTGTTTGCGTAGTGTTTGCGTAGTGTAGGGTCATGCTGGGGGGTAGTGTTTTAGGGTTTTGGGTAGTGTTTGCGTAGTGTAGGGTCATGCTGGGGGTAGTGTTTTAGGGTTTTGGGTAGTGTTGTAGTGTTTGCGTAGTGTAGGGTCATGCTGAGGGTAGTGTTTTAGGGTTTAGGGTAGTGTTGTAGTGTTTGCGTAGTGTAGGGTCATGCTGGGGGTAGTGTTTTAGGGTTTAGGGTAGTGTTGTAGTGTTTGCGTAGTGTAGGGTCATGCTGGGGGTGGTGTTTTAGGGTTTAGGGTAGTGTTGTAGTGTTTGCGTAGTGTAGGGTCATGCTGGGGTGTAGTGTTTTAGGGTTTTGGGTAGTGTTGTAGTGTTTGCGTAGTGTAGGGTCATGCTGGGGGTAGTGTTTTAGGGTTTAGGGTAGTGTTGTAGTGTTTGCGTAGTGTAGGGTCATGCTGGGGTGTAGTGTTTTAGGGTTTAGGGTAGTGTTGTAGTGTTTGCGTAGTGTAGGGTCATGCTGGGGGTAGTGTTTTTGGGTTTTGGGTAGTGTTGTAGTGTTTGCGTAGTGTAGGGTCATGCTGGGGGTAGTGTTTTTGGGTTTTGGGTAGTGTTGTAGTGTTTGCGTAGTGTAGGGTCATGCTGGGGGGTAGTGTTTTAGGGTTTTGGGTAGTGTTGTAGTGTTTGCGTAGTGTAGGGTCATGCTGGGGGCAGTGTTTTAGGGTTTTGGGTAGTGTTGTAGTGTTTGCGTAGTGTAGGGTCATGCTGAGGGTAGTGTTTTAGGGTTTAGGGTAGTGTTGTAGTGTTTGCGTAGTGTAGCGTCATGCTGGGGGTAGTGTTTTAGGGTTTAGGGTAGTGTTGTAGTGTTTGCGTAGTGTAGGGTCATGCTGGGGGTAGTGTTTTAGGGTTTAGGGTAGTGTTGTAGTGTTTGCGTAGTGTAGGGTCATGCTGGGGGTAGTGTTTTAGGGTTTAGGGTAGTGTTGTAGTGTTTGCGTAGTGTAGGGTCATGCTGGGGTGTAGTGTTTTAGGGTTTTGGGTAGTGTTGTAGTGTTTGCGTAGTGTAGGGTCATGCTGGGGTAGTGTTTTAGGATTTAGGTTAGTGTTGTAGTGTTTGCGTAGTGTAGGGTCATGCTGGGGGTAGTGTTTTAGGGTTTAGGGTTGTGTTGTAGTGTTTGCGTAGTGTAGGGTCATGCTGGGGGTAGTGTTTTAGGGTTTAGGGTTGTGTTGTAGTGTTTGTGTATTGTAGGGTCATGCTGGGGGTAGTGTTTTAGGGTTTAGGGTAGTGTTGTAGTGTTTGCGTAGTGTAGGGTCATGCTGGGGTGTAGTGTTTTAGGGTTTTGGGTAGTGTTGTAGTGTTTTCGTAGTGTAGGGTCATGCTGGGGGTAGTGTTTTAGGGTTTAGGGTAGTGTTGTAGTGTTTGTGTAGTGTAGGGTCATGCTGGGGGTAGTGTTTTAGGGTTTAGGGTAGTGTTGTAGTGTTTGTATAGTGTAGGGTCATGCTGGGGGTAGTGTTTTAGGGTTTAGGGTAGTGTTGTAGTGTTTGTGTAGTGTAGGGTCATGCTGGGGGTAGTGTTTTAGGGTTTAGGGTAGTGTTGTACTGTTTGTGTAGTGTAGGGTCATGCTGGGGGTAGTGTTTTAGGGTTTAGGGTAGTTTAGTTGTTTAGTGTATGCTAAAGGCATATTCGTTCTAAAAGTTTTCGTTATTTTAATTTGCGGCCTAATAGTACATGCGGGATTTTTTTTGCGGACTGATGGTATGCGGGATTTCGTCATATATTCGCTAATCATACTTTCTATGGCAAAATGAACCCCCTCATTTTGTTCCTTTTTAAATTAAATGTTTTAAGAGTTACCACTTTATTCCAATCAAGATGGCTTCAGGTGTGCCATACCTTTGTAATAAGTAGGACTGTTAGCACTCTAGTTGTTCTTTAGAACACTCTGGGACAATCTGTCATTGGGCTATAGTTGGGCTACATCTGGCTGATATTTGGGCTACATTTGGTTTTTTTTGTCTCTGGTGGCCATCTTTGGGCTACATTGGGCTACATTGGGCTACATTGGGCTACATTTGGGCTCCAACATATATATAGCCCAATGTAGCCCAATATATATTTTTCAAAGTTAATTTTCGTAAAAACCACTGGAGCCTATATCTTGAGACATAACAAAGGCACATCGGGCTACCAGTCCCTACAATTTTGCCAAGTTTGGTGTAAATCCATTCAGCCGTTCAGGCTAAAAGTGAGGCCAACCGCCCTATGGAAAATTGCATGGGAAAAACACGTTTTGGGACCCCCCTTTTTTCTCGGCCCCCCCTTGACGAAACCCCCCCAAATTTTCAGGGGCTGCTCAGAAACAAAATGTTCCATTTTCCTGAAAATGTCAGCCAATTCTGTCCTCATAAGCCAAAGTTATTCGACATAGAATTTTCAAAAATCCCATAGGAAAAAAATCCTAACTATATATACCTACTGGCTATCGCCAGTAGGTAATATATATATATATATATATATATATATATATATATATATATATATATATATATATATATATATATATATATATATATATATTTTAGGCAGTCCAACAAAAAGAAAAAAATGATCGATGGTCATCAGAAGGTCAAACAAAATGGCGGGTCTGGGTCGTGGGTATAGATGGAGACTGTTAGATCTGGGGGTCTCTAGTTGGCAATGGTATTCACCTTTGTCCAAATAGGGACCCTTACTTCTAATTCAGGATAAGGGGATTACACTCCTTAACAACCCCTGCTCACCCCATTGGTAGCTTGGCACAAGCAGACAGGCTTATCTTAGATATCTTAGAGGCAGTGTGTTAAGTTTTTGTGAATATACACAGTAATATTGTGAAAACACTACAGATGGCCACAACACAGGTTTTATAAAAATAAGTATTATTTATATAGACTTAACACAAGACCACAAACAACAAAAATCCACAATACTACACTAAAAGTTGACTTAAAGATGATTAAAGTTGCTTAGTTCAAGTTGATGATAAATGCGACAAAGTTCTCAACAAAGTACCTGGATGCGTAACGCAAAGTGAACAAAAGGCTCGCAAAAGGGAAGATGTGTCGGTTTCGTGATCAGGGGGAAAGGATGCCTTGTGCCTCAATGCTTGCGCAGAGTAGGGGATGCGTCGTGATCCTTACCGGTGCGGAGGTGATGCGTTGAATCTCAGCCTGCAGACCCGTTGTGGTGCGCAAGATGGCGCCTTGATGTGAAGCGGCGATCCGGTTGCGATGCGAGAAAATAGCGCCCTTGGCGCAGTGATGCAATGATGATGCAATCACGCCCTGGCAGCCTTGCAAAGACTCTGTACTTTGGAGCCGTGACAGGCCCTGCGACACGCTTCTCCGGTGATGCGATGGCGACTCTCTCTATGGTGTCACGCTTCTCCAGTGATGCGAAAGCAGGCAGCTTCAATGAACAAACTCTTCCAGGGAGATGCGGCGGTGGCGCGGTTCTCCGGCGATACGACGATCTCAGCTGTGTCAGTGACACGCTTCCTCTCGGTGCGTTGTGCTTCCAGTTCCCAGCGACACGCAAATGTCTTGAGATAGAATTCCCCGCAAGGAAATTCACAGAGGGAGCTGGAGGTAAAGTCTTTTGTCCCTGAGACTTCAGCAGGAGGCAAGCACAGTTCAAGCCCTTGGAGAATATTCTGTAGAAGATGAAAGTCCTTAAAAAGTTCCTTCTCCTTTCCCTTGGCAATGAAGCAATCACTACAGGCCAACCCAGCAAACAGCACACTGGCAGAGGGGCAGTCCAAACTTCTGCAGCTTCCTTGGTTCTTCTCCTTAGCAGAAACATTTCTTGTTCCAGAAGTGATCTAATTTCTTGTCATCAGGGTCTCAATATTTATACCCCAAAATTAAATTGTTCTCTGAAAGCAGAGAGTAAATCAGTTCCTGAGCACTTTGTTTATATGACTCCTTCCTTCTATTCACTGTGCAGGGCAGAGACATCAGCTGCCCCACAGGAGGTGGAGCCAGCACAGGGGAGGGAAGGCACAGCTCTGGAGCACTTTGTTGACAAGATTCCTTCTCTCCTTTCACAGTGCAGGGTAGAGACATCAGACAAGCCACAGGAGGTGGATCCAGCATTGTAGAGGGAAGGACTAGCGCTATTCAGGTCCCAGGTGCAACTCCTCCCTCCCATCTAGATGCAGATCTCTCTATTCACCACTGGACCGCCCAACCTGTCTCCTAGAATCCCCCAGCCCTGCCACATGCCCAGACAAGGAGTACACAACCTAGCAGAGGCAGGCTTGGACAGTTAGGCAAGAAAATACCTACTTTCTAAAAGTGGTATTTTCAAACACAGAATATTAAAACCAACTTTACTAAAATATGTATTTTATTATTCTAAGTTCAGGCATACTAAATTTGAATTTCTACCTTGTTCCCTGAGTCAGTTAGGTTTATAAGAATGTAATAATGTAACTGCCCATTCTGGCCTATGGAGAACAGGTAGCCTTCAATAGTGAAAAACTCAAATGGCTGTAATTCACTATTATGACATGCTACACATATCAGGGCATGTCCTACCTTATAGTTACAATGCACCCTGCCCATGGGCCTACCATAGGGGTGTCTAATATGAAGCAAAGGGAAGGTTTAGGGACTGGCAAGTGGTTGCACTGGCCAAGTCAACATGGCAATCACAGACTGCACACAGGCCTTGCAATTGCAAGCCTGAGACACACTTTACAAGTTGATTCTGTGGGTGGTGCAAGCAGTGCTGCAAACCCACCAGCAGCATTTGATTTACCAGCCCAGGGCACACATGGTGCACTGTACTAGGGTCTGACAAGTAAATCATATACCCAATCATGGAATCACTAATAAATACATCAATTTAACATAGGGAGCACTTGCACTGTGGCACTGATTAGCAGTGGCACAGTGCCCAAACATATAACCAGAAAAAACATATCAAAACAGAGGAGGCAATCCGTCACAAAATGGAAGGGAGACTCACCCCAATGATGTCAGGTCTAACACTTGTCCCATCCAGCTGAAATGTGGGAAGTACTACCCTTCCCCTTGGGAGTTTTCTTCACTAAGGCAGAAAAATCTGGACAGCCCATCAGCATTGGCATGTTTTGTACCAGGGCGGTGTTCCATCGTAAAGTCCATACCGTGTCGGGTAATGGACTACCTCAACAACTTTGGGTTCTCACCCCTCATCTGCATTAGCCATCTGAGGGGCCTGTGGTCGGTCTGAACTCAGAAGTGAGTCCCAAACAAGTATGGTCTCAACTTCTTCAGTGCCCGGACCACAGCTAATGCCTCACGCTCAATTGCACTCCACCTCTGTTCCCATGGAAGTATCCTCCTACTGATGAAGGCTATAGGTTGGTCTAGACCCTCTTCATTAATCTGTGATAGAACAGCCCCCACACCATGCTCTGAAGCATGACTATTCCAACATTCTTTACCTGGGCCTCCCAGAGTACTTGCTGCAGCGGCTTCAAGTGGTGCAGAACGCCGCTGCAAGGGCAATTTATGGTCTTAATAGGCGTTCCAGTGCCTCGGGCCTGTTGAAAACTTTGCACTGGCTTCCCATCCGCAAGCGGATCGCCTTTAAGGCTCTGACTCTGGCCTATAAAGCTCTGCACAAGGGGGGAGCTAAGTACCTCCAAAAGAGACTGGTCTTTTACCAACCGACCAGGTCTCTGAGGTCGGAATCCCTGTACTTGGCAGTTGTTCCACGTGTAAAGAAAGCGCGCCTCGGAGGCCGCTCTTTTGGATTGCTGGCACCACAGTTGTGGAACTCTTTGCCGCTTGCTCTGCGGGGAGCCACTAGCCTGCTGGCTTTTAGAAAAGGCCTTAAAACTTGGCTGTTTACTCAATAGCCTGTCTATTGCGAGTTTTTGTCTGGCACTCCGTTTATTCTTTTATCTGGTGTTATGTTATTTTGTCGCAGTTTTCCTTTCTCCAATAAAGCGCCGGGACACTCTTTTTGAGTAGCCGAGCGCTATATAAAAGAATAAATAACATAACATAACATAACATAACATCTGTCTGTATACTGAATTCCATTGAGAAGTTGGGCAACTGAAGCACGTTTGCTGTGCACATGGCAGTCTTCAGGGCATCAAAAGCTTTCTGACAGGTGTCAGTCCAGTTCACTTTCTTAGGCTGCTTCCTGGAAGTCAGCTCAGTCAAGGGTGCAACAATGTTGCCATACCCCTTGACAAACCTCCTGTAGTACCCTGTGAGTCCTAAAATGGCTCTCACCTGTGTCTGAGTCTTTGGGGGTTCCTATGCCAGGATGGTATCAATCTTGGGTTGTAGGGGTGCCACCTGTCCGCTCCCTACCTGGTGACCCAAGTACACCACGGAACCCTGCCCGATCAGGCACTTACTCGCCTTGATTGTGAGGCCTGCCTTGCGCAGTGCCATCAACACTTCCCACAGGTGGTGCAGATGTTCTTCCCAACTGGTGCTGAACACTGCAATGTCATCCAGGTAGGCGGCACTGAAATCCTCCAGTCCAGCCAACACCTGGTTGACCAACCTCTGAAAGGTGGCAGGGGCATTCTTCATCCCAAAAGGCATAACCTGGAATTGGTAGTGCCCATCTGGTGTGGAGAATGCTGACCTCTCCTTAGCCCCATCAGTCAAGGCGATCTACCAGTACCCAGATGTCAAATCAAACGTGCTGAGGTACCGTGCAGCCCCTAACCAATCAATGAGCTCATCAGCTCTGGGGATGGGGTGTGCATCAGTCCTGGTGACTGAATTGAGCCCTCTGTAGTCCACACTGAAATGGAGTTCAGGTGTGGCACCTGGCAAGGCAGCCTTGGGACCAAGACAAGTGGGCTGGACCAAGGACTGTTTGAGGACTCAATGACCCCTAAAGCAAACATTTTGGAGATTTCCTCCTTAATGTAAGCCCTAACCTTGTCAGTTACTCTGTAAGCCTTGTGCTTCACAGGAAGACTGTCTCCACTGTCCACATCATGGACGCACCACTCTGTGACACCAGGAACCAACGAAAATAGATCACAGTATTGCCCCAACAGCTGGCGACAATCTTGCTGCTGATCAGGGGTCAGTGTGACAGAGAGGCTGACTCCATCCACGGAGCCATCTTGCTCTGCCGCAGACATGAGGTCAGGAAGAGGCTTGGTCTCCTCCTCCATTCCATCATCTGTCGCTAGGAGCATGCTCTCTTCGGACCTTTCTAAGTGGAGATTTAGGCGGTTAACATGTAGGACCCTCAAAGGGTTCCTTGGAGATCGCAACTTCACCAGATAGGTGACATCACTCCTGCGCTCCACCACCTGATATGGACTGGTCCACCTGTCCTGGAGCGCACAAGGCTCCACCGGGGCCATGACCCAAACTTTCTGTCCAGGTTGAAGCTCAATCAGAGTGGCATTCTGATCGTAGCACCGCTTCATCTCTTCCTGGCTGGCTTCCAGATTTGCCTGAGCGAGATCTCTGAATTGCCGAGTCTCGTTCCTGAAGGCCAGCATGTAACTATATACCTCCCGGGGAGGTTTCCTGGGAGATTGCTCCCAGCTTTCCTTGACCAGACTCAAAGGTCCTTTTACCGGGTGTCCATACAAAAGCTCAAAGGGGCTGAACCCTAGGGACTTTTGTGGCACCTCACGGTAAGCAAACAGAAGGCATGGCAAGAGTACGTCCCACTTATGCCTCATTGGTACTTAAAGACCCATGATCATGCCTTTAAGGGTCCAGTTGAATCTTTCAACAAGCCCATTACCTTGTGGGTGGTAAGGAGTGGTGAACTTGTAGGTAACACCACACTCCTTCCACAGAAACTTCATATAATTGGAAATTAAGTTTGTACCTCGGTCAGACACCACCTCTCTGGGGAACCCCATACGTGAGAAGATCCCCATCAGTGCATGTCCCTCCATGGGGGCCGTCACTGTCCTGAGTGGAATGGCTTCTGGGTACAGGGTAGCATGGTCCACCAAGACCAGGATAAACCTTGCCCATGGCTGTCTTGGGGTCCAGTGGCCCCACAATGTCAATGCCCACCTGTTCAAAGGGGGTACGGGCTACAGGGAAAGGTTTGAGAGAGGCCTTGTGCCTCCTTCTTCCACTTGCCTGGCAAGTTTGACAGGTCCTACAATGAGTATCTGAACTCTTCCGCATCTGAGGCCAATAAACGTGGGAGACAAGCCTTTCAAAGGTCTTGTTCTGTCCCAGGTGACTAGCTAAAGGGACATCATGAACCAAATCCAGTAGGAAGGCTCTGAAGCGCTGGGGTACCATCAGCACATGGGCTGACCCAGGCTCAGCAACTTTAGGCTTGCTATACAAGAGACCATTCTCCCAGTAGATCCAATGTGATCCAGACTGATCACCTGCTGCCTGGTTTGTTGCCTGTTGCCTCAAACCCACAAGTGAAGGGCACTACTGCTGCTCTTCACAAAATCCCTCGCTGGAGGGACCCCCTTCTTGCTGCCAATAGGTCAGTTCAGGTGGGTTCCCCAGTTCAGACGCTTTCTCACCAGTGGGATCCAGGGCATCCCCCTCAAGTTCTGCCTCCTCCTAGACCATGGGAACAAAGGGGGATGGTTTCTCACACCCCCTACCTCTTCTCTTTAAGGCAGGTCCCTGGGCCATACTTTCAGGCTCCAGGGTCTCTTGAACACCCTTAGCTGCCATAGACAGAGTGGTCATACACGCCCACTCAGGCAGACCCTACATCGCCAAATGCTGCTTCCTCTCCACCTTAGCCCAAGGGGAGCCTTCTAAATCATTGCCTAAAAGACAATCAACATGCATGGATGGTCTCACAGCTAATTGAAGAGTACCAGAGACCCCCCCCCCACTCAAAGGGAACTTGAGCCTCTTTGCAATGGCGCTCTGCGTAGTCAGCGGCAACAACTGGGAAGAATGCATTGGAGACTACCTGCTCTTCAGACACCTAGTGACACTTGAAAGCTGTCACACTGACTCTAGAATCCCTAAGAGCCTCCATTCTATGGCCATTGATGGTCACCCACTGCCTGTATTTTTAGTGTTATCAGTCAGTTGAGCTTTAGGGACCATCTCAAAGTCTCCTAAAGAAACAAGTGACATTGCTGTGGGACACCACCCACCTTGGGCACTGACCTCCTGCCCACCCAAGGCTACACTGGCCATCTGATGGGGTGGTGCATGGGGTGGCACCTACTGAAACCTTTGGGGATACTGGGGATCATACCAATGGTGTCCCACTTGCTTACACTGAAAGCATGTAGCAGGCCCCCTATGAACAGGTTTACCTGTCGGGGGCACTGACTTCTTCTCAGGGGGAGGCTGGGACCCCTTACCTTGGTTTCCTTGGGAATTAATTTGGGGCCCTTTCTGGAACTCCCTCTGTTCATCCTTGTCGGCCCCTACTCTTCTGCTGGAGACCCTGCCCACCTTTGGCGGAGTCTCCCACAAGACCCTTGTGGACCCTGGTATTGAACCAGAGGTCTGCCTCCTCAGCAAGCTTTCTAGGGTTAGTAAACTTGCTATCAATAAGGTGCTGGCGTAGCTCTGGAAAACAATTAGCAGACAAGTGCTCCCTAGCAATCAAATCATAGAGGGCTTGAAAATTATCCACATTGCTACCCCTCATCAAACCATCCATAGCTCTGCAAAAGAAAGACACATATTCTACCCAAGTGGTTCCCTCCAACTTCTTACAATTCCTGAACCTCTGTCTATAGAGTTCTGGAGTTAACCCATTCCTTGTCATCTCATCAGTGCTTCTTTCATGTGGGCATCAGACATCCTATGATCACTGGGCAAGTCTAACAAAGTATCCCAACCTTCAGTCAAAAAGCGGCCCCACAACCCCACTCCCCAATCCTTCTCAGGGACCCAGTGGGCCAACATTGCTATCTCATAGGCTGCAAACCACTGCCCAATATCTTCATTTTTTGTGGATATCCTTGGGAATATGTACCCTTCTTTCTAAAGGCACAGATGGTGCGCTGCCACCAGAGGGATTGATTTATAAGCCCTGGACCTTGATCTCTAACTCCCTCAACATCCTCTCATGTTCCATTCTCATTCTCTCTCTTTCCAAGGACAACCTGTTATTCTCTGTTTCCCTCTGACTCTCCTGCCTACGCTTAGCCAACTCCAGCTTGAGTGCCCTATTTCTTTCCCTGTCTTTCAGCTCTCTGGGGGACAGGTCTTTGGAAGAGATAATGCTGCCAGTTGGAGAGAGTCCCCCTCCCCTGGCTGAAACACTGGCCTTTCAATTTGCCCATCTGTATCCCCAACTGGCTCCACTACAAGATATGGAGCATTTCTTGCTTCTACCCATGCCCTCAGCGCCTTTTGGTAGTCGTCCTTTTTAGAAATGCCTGGTGTAGCAACTTTCAATTTTCTGAAGAGATGCTTGAGCTGTTTCAAAGTGTAGGTTTCCAACCTCTCTTCCTCAAATTAACTATCCATAGATGCAACAGATGCTGGTTTACTGATGCTAGTAAGAGTTGGGAGTTTTCAGGAAAAACTAACAGTTCCAAGGAAAAAAAGATTCTAAAAAAAGTACGTGGTCGCGTTTGGTCTGCACTCACTAGTAGTGTACACCAATCACTGTATATGAAACACAAATGCAAAGTCCAAATCCTCACCGCTAACTACCAATGTTAGATCTGAGGGTCTCTAGTTGGCAATGGTATTCTCTTTTGTCCAAATAGGGACCCTTACTTCTAAGTCAGGATAA
Source organism: Lissotriton vulgaris (assembly GCF_964263255.1). NCBI lineage: Eukaryota > Metazoa > Chordata > Amphibia > Caudata > Salamandridae > Lissotriton > Lissotriton vulgaris. Next base: position 7,998 of record NW_028250834.1, on the reverse strand, counting down.
GGGGATTACACTCCTTAATAACCCCTGCTCACCCCCTTGGAAGCTTGGCCGGGCAGACAAGCTTATCTCAGAAGCAGTGTGTTAAGCATTTGTGAATATACACAGTAATATTGTGAAAACACTACAGATGGACACAACACAGGTTTTATAAAAATAAGTATTCTTTATATAGACCACAAACAACAAAAATCCACAATACTACACTAATAGTTGACTTAAAGATGATTAAAGTTGCTTAGTTCAAGTTGATGATAAATGCGACAAAGTTCTCAACAAAGTACCTGGATGCGTAACGCAAAGTGAACAAAAGGCTTGCACAAGGGGAGATGTGTTGGTTCCGTGATCCGGAGGAAAGGATTTTTCGTTCCTCAATGCTTTCGCAGAGTAGGGGATGCGTTGTGATCTTACCGGTGGGGAGGTGATGCATTGATTCTCGGCCTGCAGACCCGTTGCGGTGCGCAAGATGGCGCCTTGATGCAATGCGGCGATCCGGTTGCGATGCGAGAAGATGGCGCCCTTGACGCGGTGATGCAATGATGATGCGATGACGCCCTGGCAGCCTTGTGACGACTCTGTACTTTGGAGCCGCGACAGGCCCAGCGACACTCTTCTCCGGTGATGCGATGGCGACTCTCTCGATGGCATCACGCTTCTCCTGTGATGCGACAGCAGGCAGCTCAGATGAAGACACGCTTCCAGGGAGATGCGGCGGCGGCGCGCTTCTCCGGCGATGCGACGATCTCAGGTGCGGCGGCGACATGCTTCCTCTCGGTGCATCGCGCTTCCAGCTCCCAGCGACACGCAAATATCTGGAGATAGAATTCCCAGCAAGGAAATTCACAGAGGGAGCTGGAGGTGAAGTCTTTTGTCCCTGAGACTGCAGCATGAGGTAAGCACAGTTCAAGCCCTTGGAGAATATTCTGTAGATGATGAAAGTCCTTAAAAAGTTCCTTCTCCTTTCCCTTGGCAATGAAGCAAACACTGCAGGCCAACCCAGCAAACAGCAAACTGGCAGAGGGGCAGTCCAGACTTCTGCAGCTTCCTTGGTTCTTCTCCTTGGCAGAAAGGTTACTTGTTCCAGAAGTGATCTAATTTCTTGGGATAAGGGTCCCAACATTTATACCCCCAAATCCTTTGTTCTCTGAAGGCAGAGAGGCCTCTGATTAGTCCAAACCAGTTTCTGACAACTTTGTTTACATGACTCCTTCCTTCTATTTACTGTTCAGGGCAGAGACATCAGCCGCCCCACAGGAGGTGGAGCCAGCACAGGAGAGGGAAGGCACAGCTCTGGAGCACTTTGTTGACAAGATTCCTTCTCTCCTTTCACAGTGCAGGGCAGAGACATCAGACAAGCCACAGGAGGTGGAGCCAGCATTGTAGAGGGAAGGCTCAGCCCAATTCAGGTCCCAGGTGCAACCTTTCCCTCCCATCTAGATGCAGATCTCTCTATTTACCACTGGGCTGCCCCAGCCTGTCTACTGGAATCGCCCATGCCTGTCATAAAGACAGACAAGGAATACACAAGCTAACAGTGGCAAGCCTAAACAGTTAGGCAAGAAAATACCTACTTTTTAAAAGTGGTATTTTCAAACACAGAATATTAAAACCAACTTTACTAAAAGATGTATTTTATTATTCTGAGTTCAGGCATACTAAATCTGAATTTCTACCATGTTCCCTGAGTCAGTTAGGTTTATAAGAATGTAATAATGTAACTGCCCATTCTGGCCTATGGAGAACAGGTAGCCTTTAATAGTGAAAAACGAAAATGGCTGTAATTCACTATTAGGACATGCTACAGACATCAGGGCATGTCCTACCTTATACTTACAATGCACCCTGCCCATGGGCCTACCATAGGGGTGTCTAATATGAACTAAAGGGAAGGTTTAGGGACTGGCAAGTGGTTGCAATGGCCAAGTCGACATGGCAGTCACAGACTGCACACAGGCCTTGCAATGGCAAGCCTGAGACACACTTTACAAGCTGCTTCGGTGGGTGGCACAACCAGTGCTGCAAGCCCAACAGCCGCATTTGATTTACCAGCCCCGGGTACTAGGGTCTGACAAGTAAATCAAATAACCCAATCATGGAATCAGTATTCAATACATCAATTTAACATAGGGAGCACTTACACTGTGGCACTGATTAGCAGTGGCACAGTGCCCAAAACATATAACCAGAAAAAACATATCAAAGCAGAGGAGGCAATTTGTCAAAAAATGGCTCGAAACATGTTGACTATCCATTACTGAAATAAAAAGGTAAAGATGCCTTCAAGGGGATTTATTTTGTACGTATTTGGTAACTTAAATTGACTTTAAAAGGATGAATTAATAATCCTTATTAGGAACCAATCAGATACCATAAGATTCCAATTCAATATAGAAACTCAATTTTATCAAAACACAACATACAGACAAAAACACAAGGTGTATTAGAAAAATATAGTTTTATCAAAGGATTGTTTGAATGAACAGCTTCATATACAGATAAGAACACAAACAGAAATTAGGCCTGTGGGTACACACATAAATGAATTACAACGTGACTCTAAAGAACCTAAAGCAACACCTATCCCAAATCACATTGAATAAAACAAGACAGGGATAAGATGTACGGTCGACGTTTTGGTTTCCTAAGAGTTAATTGTAGAAACCATCCTAAGGACTGCTGTCAATTATGATCTGTATAGAGATATTGTAATCTATTCGAAGTATTCTGCACCTTCTTTGCATTAAATACGAAGTGTAGGTTTCACTGTGTCAGGGGTAGTTTTTAGAAATACTTTCCTCGCCTGATTTGACTGTAAGTCATTAATGTAGTGAATACAATCTTGATTCCAAGTCAGAAACCAATATACTGTGGATATGGAGTAAGGTCGTATTTGGTCTTGCCACATGCGGAAGACTCGTTTCAGGATAGATATTCACACAGCCAAAAACCGGTAATCTACTCAGAGCAGTAATGGCAGAATACAGTGCACTTGCCACTTGCCACATGTAGAAAATGAATTTCAGGGCAGATATTTATGCAGCGATAATCTCATCAAAGCGGCAAAGGCAGAGTGCAGGGCAGCGTCTAGTCGTCTCTAACTGACTAGACGCTGCCCTGCACTCTGCCTTTGCCGCTTTGATGAGATTATCGCTGCATAAATATCTGCCCTGAAATTCTTTTTCAACATGTGGCAAGACTAACTCCGACTTCATTCTGTACGCACATTATATCCTAAGGAAAGTGCACTGTATTCTGCCATTACTGCTCTGAGTAGATTACCGCCCTTTGGCTGTGTGATCGTCCCTGTAACCTTTGTTTTTCCTGTGAATATATATATATATATTGCAGAAAGATGTCGGGTGACAGCGTAAGGGAACGGGAAACATTAGCTGCAACTTTGTTTTCCGATGACACCCCCATCCCAGTAGATACACATGGGAAAAAGAACACTGACGCTAGTTGCAGCAGCACGACAAAAATTAAAGACCTTTTCAAAATACTTGAAAAAAAGTCATTTCAAGAGCAAGCTAAGTGGTGGGAATCAAAGTCATTGCAGCGCTACATTGAAGTGAACCGCATTCCACGAGGTCTAAGAATATTGACAGCCCCCACCTATGAGAATCCAAACGCCGACCTGATGAAAGAGTGGGCAGAAATTAATTTGGAGGCATCGGGTCGACAGGTACAGGTTCTCATCAAATATGCGGACATTGATAGAGCCAAACTACTCACAGAAATTGCAGATATACAAGAGGAAATTGATGGTCTGGGGGAAGAAGACGAAAAGACCAGACTTTCCAAAATTATGCAAGAACGTTTAAAGAAGGAAGAGGCAAAAATTGTGGCAAGAAAATCATATAAATTCCAGAGAGACAGGAATGATTATGAACTTGGCCAAATTTTCACTTTTGCACGCAAATTTGACACCCTACGCAAGGGCGGCCCCAAACAGCCGCCCAAAGTGAAAAATCCCCCAAGACATACAAGCCCCGCTGCAACTGAATCTAACAGGATGAGTGACTCCTCTAATGCAACAATTAGTTCAGACCCTGATACAGACTCTGAAGCAGACCGCCGCAGACAGACACAGGCGGCAGGCCAGCCCAAGCTCACGCCAGGCCAGGAAATTGTTTTTTTAGGCCAGGACAGACGGAACACACTAAGATCTCATACAAGGGGCAATCAAGAAAACACAGGGCAAATTACAGGCGCCGCCAGAGGTCGCGGGTGGCAAAGAAGAGGGTCTCAGACGAAGAGAGGAGGTAGAAGAGGGCGAAGCAATGCCCCCCAACAGGAGTAAAAGAAACCACCAATCGCACTGTTGTGAATCTAACTGGGCTAATACTTACAAAGGAAGAGGAAAATATTCTCAAGCTTGGCCTATCTTATGCATCCCCATGTAATTTTGACTATGCCAGCACGCGATGCAACATTTACAAAGCGGTCAGAAAACTTAAGTTACGCAAGTTTTGTGCCATGAAAAACAAAGATGGAATATCACCTGATGTGGACTCAACACTTGGAATGGAGGAACCTGAAGCGTCACAAGGAACTCGGGTCCTAAGGGAATTGTGGGATACTGAAGGAGCAGGCTATGGGGAGATCTCGAATGTCATCAAAACCAATGAGGGGATCGATGAGAGTGGCAACAGAATTTCAACAGCCACCCAATTCAGAGCACCTTCCACATTTTATCCCATTATGTTGAGAGAAAATGTTGATATTTTCCACGAAAATGTTGTAGCTGATCTAAAAAAACTGCAAATTCAAACAGGTGGCACGAAGCGTAGGTACTCTGCTCAACTACAACAATACAAGGCACTGACTGACAAGTTAAATAAAGAAAAAAATCTGGTAATAAGAAACAGTGACAAAGGGGGAAATGTTGTCCTCATGACAAAAAACAATTACGACAAGGAGGCATACAGTCAACTGAATGATCATTTGTGCTATGAGAAGATCAACAATCGGGAATTGTTAACCATAAAAGATGAATATCACCGCAAACTCTGTAAATGGCAATCAGCAAAACTCATCACTGAAACTGAATACAAGTATTTAAAGACTGAACATCCTGTTACTCCCATCCTGTATTTCATCCCGAAAATACACAAGAACCCCGAACATCCACCTGGAAGGCCAATTATTTCGGCACGGGGAGGCCTCTTGGAGCATACCTCGATTTATATTGACTATTTTTTGCAAGGTTATGTTCAACAATTGGGGTCATATATACGTGACACAGGGGATTTTCTGGTCAAAATCAAAGAAGTGCAAATTCAGGAGGGGGATTGGTTAATAGCATTGGACGTGACAGCATTGTATACCAGTATTTCACATAGTGATGGTTTGGAGGCAGTTCGGTACTACCTCTCCAGAAGGGAATCAGGTAATGAGAAACATACCAAAATGCTGCTAGATATGTTAAGTTTCTGTCTAACAAATAATGTTTCTTTATTTAACCAACAACTGTACCGCCAAAAGCAGGGAGTAGCGATGGGGGCCAGCTTCTCTCCAAGCTACGCATGTTTGCACATGGGAGCTTGGGAGGAGCTGGTCCTCGGCTACGGATACCAACATATCATCAGAAACAATCTAGTGGCATGGTTCCGCTTCATAGACGACTTGTTCGTCGTATGGAGGGGAAGTTATGAAGAAGCACTCAAATGTGTTAAGGATATTAATGACAATCCCCTTAATCTCAGATTTACGGCGACTTTGAGTCAAGAAAGTGTCACATTTCTTGATGCCGAACTCTACATCAAGGGGGGCCGTTTGGAGTCCAAGGTATTTAGAAAAAAGACAGCTGGCAACAGCATTCTTCATGCTGCGAGTGCCCACCCAGTACACCTTATCTCCAGCATCCCGTATGGGGATGCTACGTCTAAGACGTATATGTAGCAACCCCATAGATCTGGAGCAGGCACAACATGAAAGCAGGAACAGATTCCTTGAGAGAGGCTACTCCATGAAATTGATTGACTGAGCGAAACAAAAATCCATGAGTCTAACTAGAGAGGAACTCCTTATCAGGAAAGCTGACAGGGAGCTCAACACTATACAAGATACTTCTAAACCTGGGAAGACGGAGCCTGAGTGTTTTAGAATAATAACGGGGTTCACCAAGCAACATCAACAAATAAGAAAAATAGTGAACAAACACTGGCCTATAGTGTTAAAAGACAACGTGATAGGCAGTGGCCTGCCTAAGCAAGTTTCGTTAATCTTTAGCAGGGACCATATTGTTAAAACCAATCCGGATCCCTTTACTAAAACAGAATGGTGGCAGAAGAACAAAGGCTTTTATAACTGCAAGGTTTGCAAAGCATGCACACATGGTGAAAACACTAAGACATTTAAGGATGGATTTACTGGGATAAACCATGCGATAACCCAAGTTTTAACATGCAAGACAGAATATGCCATTTATGTTTTGCGTTGCCCTTGTGGATTACAGTATGTGGGCAGCACGAGGAATGCTGTCCACAAACGCATTTTACAGCACTTGCGCGCAATAACCAATGTGGACAGTACTTACCCAGTGGCGCGCCACTTCAGAGACTTCCACCAAAGCAATAATAGCAGTCTCAGGTATTGGGTTATCGATGCGGTCATTAACAACAGAAGGGGTGGAGACAGGGATGCCAGGCTCAGGAAATTTGAAACAAAGTAAATTCTTCTGCTAAATACGAAGGTGCCCAATGGACTTAACGTGACAGAGGACCTCCACACTTGCTTGCTCTAATTATGCATGATTGGGTTGTGTGGTCTCCCCCCCGTGAGTGATGTCCTCGTCAATCGCCCGGCTGGGCGATGACTTGGGTGGACCTCGAGGGGGCTGCGAGCACACACCCATTATTATTAATTGGTATAAAACGTAATGCTGCTTAGATAGGATCATCAATTTTGACTATAATTTTCACTGTGCACTGGTTTAATCTTGTTAGGAATTTACATGAAGATGCATATAACAGAGTTCCTAACATTAGTGGTTTTGTTTATTATTTAGGGTAGGGTTATGGGCCATCAAGACCAACCTCACATTTATTTACTTTCTGCACTAGATACCAAGACATGGCAATTATGGCACCCAAATGTTTGAAACGCTATAAAATATATGTGAATTGTTTGTGTTTTAAATGAACATGGAGTCCGTCCCAATATGGGGAGAGAACAGTAGTCGAGGTCGAATATGGATACAATATTGTTGAGTGGACCCAGGGACTGATAAGTATGCATAATTGCACAGTAATGCTAGATTTGCACATATTTTGATGATGCACTTTAAGCACGGTATGCACTTTATAGTGTCAGCACGCAGCACTTTATAGTTACTTATTCGTTGTCCCTTGGTCTGAGTCTCAACTCGGAAGCATACAGAGAAAGCTGGTAGGAAGGCCAGGAATTTAATAATGAGGTTTTTATAGAACTGTTTTAATATTTATAACTGTTTTAGGAATCGTATTTATTACTCAAACAGCGGTCCCATTTATTATATTGTATCCTGACCAATCATGCACTAGGACTCTTCACTTAAATCATAAATTTTGAAATTATGTATTTTACAATGATTTCCAAAGGAACGATTTATGGACTTTAATTCGTAATGAACATATTATTTTAGCGAAATTCACATGTTTTTTAAATGTATTTTACATCCATTTTGAAAAATAATGTGACTTTGTTGGGTGCTATGCCAAGTGTTTCTTCTATGTCTACACGCGTTTTTGCACAGGTGGTTTTAATTTTATCACGTACTAGCACTTTAAAAGGTGTACCTTGAAGTTTAATCGCTGTCATGTGAACAAGGCTCGTTGAGCCGAAACGTCTGTGACACTTTCTGCTTAATAAAAGTTTGAAACACCTCGAGGTCCGTGTTCGGTGTCCTGTTTGCCGGCTGAGGAAGCAGCGTGTGCTGGAGCGATACAGAGTTCACGATATATATATATATATATACATATATATATATATATATATATATATATATATATATATATATAT